>NC_141042.1:41430000-41545000 GCF_052040795.2 Danio rerio
CATATGGGGCATAAGAACAGGACGTGTGTTTGGATATAACTCCAATAATAATTATTATTGTTCAATTATTCCTCTGCTGGACATTAGAACTAAAGTTAGAAATAGTTTTGAAGCAAATCTTTGCGCTTAACAATTTAAATTAAATAAGTGGGCTGATGGATGTGTTCAGTGGAGTGAGTTTCCACCGTTTCCTCACTCCACCAAAGTAAAGGAGTAAAGTAAAGAGGCTGAATGGAGGAGGCTCGTTCTTTATCCTCGCGCTGCAGATGCTCTGTTTAACTGTTTTCATTAGTGAAGCGTTTTAGTTTTTACACTTACAAATGTAGAAGTTTTGACGCATATATTTTGCCAACAGGTTACTACAAGTTACATCCACCGTATGTTACGCCCCTCTCTTGCAATCCGCAGACAGACCCTACTCAAACTGCAAGTCAGAGATTGTGTTTAGTTATTTGTTCGGGTGACTTTCTCAGGTTTGTATGGCTGCAGAGGAGAACGAGAGTTCTGGGATCTCCAGACAGAACTCGGAGGCCTCGAGATCCTGGGATCTTGACAGCAGAACACTGCGCTTCGTGAGCCGGCTAGAGCAGCAGTTCATCTGCCCGTCCTGTGGGGGCATCGTCCTCAACCCTCACCAGACGGGCTGCGGGCACATCTTCTGTGCTCAGTGCGTGAAAGCATACACGTAAGAAGAATGCGCTCAATTCATTCAGTCAAGTTGCATACAGCGATCATCAATCAAACATTGAAGCAAACGTTCCCAATAAATTCAGAAAATGTGACCTTATCTGCTGTAAACAGTGAGCTGTGGCAAAAATAGAGAAATCAATTCGGAGACTTTCAAAATGCATCATTATTCTGTTTTGAATAAATTCTGAGCATAGTTTTTAACAGCAGACGCAATCTAGGCTAGTGTTTAACAGCAGACAGTTCTCTAGACCAGTTTTTAACAGTAAATGCCACTCTAGGCTAGCTTTTAGCCATAAACCCAAAAGCTCAAGAGCAAGTCATGTGAGTTTGCTTTTATATGTCACAAGAGTAACGTAAACAGCTCGCTAATTAATTCCCTTAAACCTTCTATGCCTTAATTAATGATTATTTTTAGGTGTATTTTTAGGCGTAAGTGGTATTAGTAAGGAATTAGATGCAAGCACAGTACGGCTGTTTATAAGGCACACAGCGCCATCTGCTGTTAGAAACTAAGCTCAGAATAAACAAGAGAGTACAGAGATGCAATTCTTAAAATCACTGAATCAAACCAGAAACAGTTTGTCAAGGGATTTTCGCATCTTTATATTGGAAGTTGCTAGAAACTCGTGCATTAAATATTTAATATTATTACACAACCAGTTTGTAGTTGTATTTTAAAAATCTACAAGCAATAAACAATCGGTAACGTTTAAGAAATGTTTTTTGCTAATGTTTTGAGAACATTAAAGATCAAATAAATGCTCTTTGATAGGTAGAATGTTTGCGCATAACTTTGTGAGAAGTAATGCTCTCCATAATGCTTTTCAAAGATCTGTGAATGTCAATGTTTCTTGTTAATTGTATGCATGCAAAATGATCTAACAATGTGCAATCTTCCATGTTTTCAGTGAAAATGGGGGAAGTTCGAAATGCCCGTTAGACAGCATTCCTATAAAACCCGAGGAGGTGAGAATATGAAAACATTACCCAGAAACATAGCTTCACATTCCTCTATATTGTCCTCAATGTGAGTTTGAATGCTTGCAGATCTTCCAAGACAACTGCTGTAAAAGGGAACTGCTGAACTTGGAGGTTTTCTGCACCAACGCGCCAGAATGCACTCAGAGGTTTTCTTTATGTAACCTGCAGGTAAAGGGCAGACATTTTACATGACGTAATGTGTGATGTGATGATGGATCGCATTATTTAGAGCTTTAAGGCCCGTTGGAATCAAGAACAATAACAATCAATATAAAGTAAATTGATAAAAGTATGAACGACAGTTGAACGATATTGATCTGTTTATTTTTTTCAGTTAATTTTTTTTTTAAACGCTTAAGGTTTGCAATGGTTACGCTATCTGTCCGCACTACATCGGAGTTTTCGAGCGCCAAAAACGGAGCGTTTTGCAAACGCTGGAGAGGCCGTGTTCATTCTGAAGCGCTGCTGCTGCGTCTCAGTGTGGATGAGGGAAAACGGAGACATCTGAAAACGGAGGCGGGGCTGCTGAGATTCGCTACCTGATTGGGGCTTTTGTGTCATTGCGTATCCTTCCCTTATTCGTCAATGCCCTATCACATGACTATAACACACGGCTTTAACACTACTGGAAGACAGCAGACCAGCCTTCACTGTAAACAACAACACAGACACAGAAATGGGAGCGCTGTTTGCACTATTGTCTGTTTTAGGTGCCATGGTGCATGCCCGGAGTGTGTGAATGGTCACGTGATATACGTTTTTGGTGGCGTAGTGTGGACGAAGATACGTTCAGAAACGCTAGGTGAAACGCTAGTGTGGACGCGTATCGTTTTTGATCTAAAACGCCGTTTTCAAACTAAAACACACTAGTGTAAACGCAGCCTCAGATTCCTCTTTTAATTGTAATGCGTAGGCGTGTCCCAATTCTCGTTAGCTTGAAGGCGTAGGGTTAAGGGGAAGAGCTAGATCCCCCTTTAAACAGAGATTGTCACACTTGAAACCAACGAGTAAGAACATGTTTTAACTACAACAGCAGCATGGCTGCACACGGAAGTAAGGAGATCCACAAATTCGTATTTTTTGAGTCCTTCAGGCTTGTTTGAAACCTACCATAAATATATACACTAGATATCGCATAGGGACCCTGAGCATGCGTCAATAGCGCCGCCATATTTGTACAGTGTTTCCAGGACAAGTGTCATTCAACCACACTAGTCAAGACAGTGTTACTACGTGAAGATGTGGGACTTTAGTGCTGCTGAGTACGGGTGTAGTAAAGAGCAAACAAAGAAAACAAAGCACAAAGGCAGAACACTTCATAGGTAAGATTTAGTTGTTTAAGTTTTTGTATGTTACGAACTTTTGTGCTAAACAGGTCACGTTATTGATGATAATAAGTGAAGGAGTCGTTCATAACGGAGATTCATTCACAAGCGAATCGCTCCCTCAGTCAGTATGAGGAGTAAAAGCAGGAGAGGAGCTGTGTTTCAGGACATGATTAGATCAAATTTAACAGGGAGGGTGGATAATACATTTCCATACACACAAACACAAGCGTTTTGTCGGGAGTGCTTGTGTGATCACTGATCTATGGATTTAGAAAAGTGATGTAAAATTATAATTTTCGTAATTTAAAACAAATTTTGCATACTGACCTCTGGGAAAACTTCAGATCACTGATATATGTGTATTTTTCTGGCTCTGGATGGCCACAGTCCTCCACTGCAGCTTGTTCCTGCATTCATTTCAAAGGAGCGCTACCCTGTACTAAAATGGCAGCTCTATTGACGCATTCCTTCCAATAGACAACAACAGGGTAGGCGACATCTAATGTATACATCTATGGAAACCTACAGGTTAGTGGATTTAAACAGGGTTGGAACCAAACTGTGCAGAGTTGTGGCCCTGCAGGGACTGAGATTGACACCCCTGCCCTAGAGTGATGACTTGTCTCTTCCTCAGGATCATCTAAAGGCTTGTCCGCATGAGCGAGTCCGCTGTTCACACTCCGACTGCAGTGACATTGTGTTACGCAAAAACCTGCTGGAGCATCAGAGGAACGTCTGCTCCTACCGGCTGGAAACCTGCCATTACTGCAGGCAGAACTTCCCTGTGTCTCAGATGATGGTCAGTGTGTGTGTTTGAGTCTTAATGAAGAAATCCAGCTTTTTAGATGTTAGTCTTACGGATGTATAGTGAGCTCCAAAACAGTGACAAACTTCTCACTTAGAAGATATGAACATCCAAAGTCTGCAGTTCGTCACGTGCAGTTGCATCAACATTTGTTTTGCCGTCACCTCATACTCTGATCCAATCCTCTGACCAATCTGATGCTCTCTAGTGTGTGACATGCCACGCCCCCTTCTTCTCATTGGCTGTTCATTTGATGCGCTTGAGGTTAACCACTCTGGCAGAGCTGTGAGAAAAACCAAACGCTATTGGCTGCTTTTAATAGAGGAGCTATGCTTCATTGAGTACTCTTCATATTTCTATTGAGATTGCAGTAAATTATAAAAGCAACACTGCACGCTTGTTTTGACAACACAACGTGGCGTCTCTGCCGTCTAAACACTGTAACATTAATGAATATTAATGAAGTTGCACAATAGAGCACGCTGATTGGTTTGAACCAAGTCTTACTCATGCATTGATGCAGCACACTCGGAGACATAATACGTTACTCCCAGGTACAGACGTCCAGTCCACACGCTGGAATACACGCTAAGATCTCATGACCGTGACGCAGCTTCAAAAATTCGTTTCAAACCAGAAGAACGAATTTGCTGGAAATAAAGCAAAAACAACCCATTTTCACGTTTTAGTGAGATATATGTGTCCTAATAGTGTTTTTAGCAGTGTGGGACACACTGTCTACAGCTCAACACATGTTTTTTGGTGTTTTGTGAACATTTAATAATGCACAAGGCCATCTCAAATCTGCTCTAAACTTCCTCCAACAGGGCCATCAGAAGTCTTCATGCCCAGATGTGGAAGTCCCATGCTCCAACAACTGCACGCAGATGATTAAAAGACACCAGGTAAAGCACAGCCAGATGCTTTTCTCAGGGGAAAACCCATTTAGAAAGGTTATTGTAGTGCTCTTGCTTACTAGCAAAAGTTTTGGAAATCTTGTGGCAAATTCATGTAAATTTTGTGCAGTCTCTTTTGCCTAGACAAAATCAAATACTGAGAAAATCACCTTTAAAGGTGTTTGACTCTTTTAAAGTATAAAAACAACATAATATGTGCAGATATTTCAGACAC
The DNA here is from genome assembly GCF_052040795.2 of Danio rerio. Classification (NCBI taxonomy): domain Eukaryota; kingdom Metazoa; phylum Chordata; class Actinopteri; order Cypriniformes; family Danionidae; genus Danio; species Danio rerio. The sequence continues at coordinate 41,434,936 of NC_141042.1, forward strand.
ATGCTCAGTGAACATGCTTGTTTATCTGAAAAACAATGCTGAAGATATTCTGCTTTGAGAATGTGCATTACGTACACAAACGTCTGCTTTTGTTTAGCTCATTTACCCCGCCTACTGCCAGTTTAGCCAATTATATTTCAGCACTCTGGGTTGCCTTGGTGGAAAACAGCACATTTCATTCATTCAGTGAGAAAGGCTCTCAAAGAGTGTGTCTGTGACTGAATTGTGACCTCCGGTGGACAGTAGCAGACTCCGAAATGAGAGGCAGATTCAGAGTTCCACATGAGGTGGTTATTAATTAGCAAATAATAATGCAAGCGTAAACATTAGGTGAGCAGGTTACATTGTAACCCCGTGTCCTAACAACATGAGATACGCAGTGATGAGTAATTTGGCTGTTTGCATCAGACGAAACATGACATAAATGTAAACGCAGGCATTCAGAAGCACAGAATAGTGCACTCCCTGCACTCCAGCACAATGGTCAGATTTATTACCGAATGAAGGCATATTAAACCTCTTTAACATGATTAAATGTAGATGCTGGATAGCTGATATGTGTTGGCTTGCACTGAGTCTCAGTTCTAAAGTTCAATCTCAAAGTGTTTATTCTATTCTCCAGATCTGCTGCTGCTTTCAGTAGTATGGCAATAAATGTCATGTGAAAGGGCGATCACGAAAAACAGAAATGTGCGCACATTTAGAAAACCTTGAAGCCAGGTGCTCGATCAAAAAACAAACATTTGTAGCAAAAGATCCAAAGAAAATCGACACACTGCCACTTTAACTCTCAAAAAGTCTTTAATATCACAATGTCACAACGTTTTGACCGACACGGTCTTCATCAGGTCATAATAATATTGACCTTAAAATGGCTTTAAAACAATTAAAAACAGCTTTTATTAACCCAAGCTCATTCTGAAAACGTAGTCCTGCGGACGTTTCTGGAGACAGCGGAATACGTCCCGGGGGGTACGTACGGCCGCGTTTATTTTTTTCAAGCGAACGCTGTGGGGCGGTGTGACGCTGTTCCCTTTCGCGCTTGCCTTACCTCCTTGTGGAGGGCTTCCCCGCTGCAACCCGTTTGTCCACTCAGCTCAGCGTGTACGTCGGCAGGCTCGAGATGCAGAGAGGGGTCGACCACGGCGACCGGTTTCGAGTCCGGGGAAGAGCAGCTCCAACAATCAGGTAAGACAAAAACAGAATCCCAAAAATTTCGTGACAGGGTGAGAACGCGGTGAAATCCGAAAACGCGGTGGAATAAAAAAAATCAGGGCTTTTATTTTTTTGGACGGCTTTTGTGAACTGTTGTTTGGGTTTAGGGAAGCGAGCGGGCAGGCGGGTCGATCGGTAAAAGTGGTTGGGTTCAGGGAAGGAGGAGGGCGAGTCGGCCGATTGGCCGGTCGCGCAGTCAATCATCCGGTCAGTCGGACAGCGGCCTCCGGCGGATTCACGCGAGAAAGGTGCGAAAAAGTGCGCAACAGTGGCCTCTCGCGGATTCGCGAAAACAAAAACTGCAGCCGTACGTACCCACCGGGACGTATTCCGCGGTCTCCAGAAACGTCCGCGGGACTACGTTTCCACAATGAGCCCGGGTTGGCTTTTATTCTAGCCGAAATAAAACAAATCAGAGGAAATACTGTGAAAAAAATCCTGAATCTGTTCAACATCATCTGGGAAATATTTGAAAATGAAAAACAAATTCACAGGAGGACAAATAATTGTGACTTCAACTGCATGTCTTTTCTCACCATGTCCATTTGGGGACCTTATAAATGGAGATTCTCACAGTACAGATGCTTCTTTTGCTGTTTGCAGCTGCAAGCACATGCTGACGAGTGTCTCGAAGTGGAGACCGACTGCGTTTATAAAAACTACGGCTGCACAGTCAGGGTAAGACTACATTTCAGCATTTGAAAGTGTCGGTGATGTCTCATTTAATAACAGGGCTGTTGAAGAAACTGCTGTAAGGGCTTAACATGAAAAAGCTTAGAGACATGCCAGCAAACAGTTTAGTGTTTGATAGATGTCTAATAGACATCTAAACGCTGACAGCTTGACTAAAACAAGGCTAAACTTAAGCTGTCAGTGAAAATCTAACAGACATCTAGCCCAAAACTAGACCAGTCGTCAAGATTAGACAGACTTCCCATCTTTAGTCTTGTTTTAGCCAAGACGACTGTGTTTAGATATCTATTAGACATCTTTTAAAAACAAGAAATGCTTGCTTAGAGACAAGCCAGAGGCATGTTTATAAGAGTTATGCCCTAATTAAATGAGTCCTAGTTTAATATAAGCTCTGAAACCTGCCTCGGCTCGGTCAGTTAGAGTTTCTGTGTGGAGTTTGCATGTTCTCCCTGCATTCTCGTGGGTTTTCCTCAGGGTGCTCTGCTTTCCCCCACAGTCTAAAGACATCTGGTACAGGTGAATTGGGTAGGCTAAGATGTCTATAGTGTATGAGTGTGTGTGAATGTGTGTGGATGTTTCCCAGAGATGGGTTGCGGCTGGAAGGGCATCCACTGGGTAAAAACCTGCTGGATAAGTTGGCGGTTCATTCCCCGGTGGCAACCCTAGATTAATAAAGGGACTAAGCCGACAAGAAAATGAATAAATGAATGAGGAAAAACTCTTAATTTTGCATTATTTCTACTGAAGGTGAAAATAATTCAATATATTTACTTGTTCTAAGAATTTTTCAATATTTGGACTAGAAACGAGACAATGCAAAGTAAGAAAAGCATTTTTTGTATTGTATTTATTGTACCTGAATCATGTTAGAAAACCAACAGTATCTGGAGCAGCCTTCATGATGCATGCTGAGGGCTATATTTTAAACCTCTGGACGCAAAGTCTTTACTCTTAGCTGGTCTATTGCAATCTATTTTAGTTCCTCAAATTTGCAACGCACCAACTATATGTGCCTTAACACACCTTCTTTCTAGATCAGCACACCCATGAGTTCACAAAATGGCGCAAATGGATTTGCTGTTTAAACAACATGGCGGAAGACGGATAATCAAGGTTGCATTGGTCTAAAAATAGCAGAATGTTGGGGAAAACACGTCTTATTGCGCCGGGTGCATGATATGCCAGACACAATGCACTCAATGGAGCTAGTGATGTCACTGTGAAGGGTTAGGTTAGGGGTGGAGTCCATTCAAAAGCATTGCATGCAGCTTAGATTGCATCTGCACCAGGTCTGCATCCAGACCTCTGTCCAGAAAACAGCCAAATAGAGCTATTCCTCTAGTGAAACTGCAAAAATATCACAATATTTAATCGCAGAAAAATAAAACATCGTAATATCAGACTGGGCGACGCAGTGGCGCAGTAGGTGGTGCTGTCGCCTCACAGTAAGAAGGTCACTGGTTCATACCTCGGCTCAGTTGGCTTTTCTGTTGTGGAGTTTGCATGTTCTCCCTGCGTTCGCGTGGGTTTCCTCCGGGTGCTCCGGTTTCCCCCACAGTCCAAACACATGTGGTACAGGTGAATTGGGTAGGCTTAATTGTCCGTAGTGTATGAGTGTGTGTGTGAATGTGTGTGTGGATGTTTCCCAGAGATGGGTTGCTGCTGGAAGGGCATCCGCTGCGTAAAAATGTGCTGGATAAGTTGGCGGTTCATTCCGCTGTGGCGACCCCGGATTAATAAAGGGACTAAGCCGACAAGAAAATGAATGAATGAATGTAATATCAGACTTTTCTAATATCGTGCAGCCCTTGTACAAACATTTTTTTTTTTAATGTAAAGATTAAAAACTTTCAGGGATGTGAGATGCTGATGAATGCATAATAACCGCCTGACACTGACAAAACAGCACATGTTCAGACTCACATCTTTACTCTGTTTTTCTTGCAGGATAAAAGGGGAAAAGTGCAGGTGCATGAAAACACAGAGTTCAGTGCACATGTCCGACTCGTCCTTGAAAGTAACACCAAACTGGAGAAACAGGTATGAAAATCAACAGGGAGAATGCAGTAAATGTGTAGCTCACCCAAAAATGAACTGTTCACTCACCCTCAAGTGATTATAAACCATTATGAGATTTTTTTTCCTCTGTTGAACACAAAAGAAGATATTTTGAAGAATGTGGTTAGCACGATCGCCTCACGGCGAGAAGGTCGCTGGTTTGAGTCCCAGCTGGTTCAGTTGGCGTTTCTATTAGGAGTTTGCATGTTCTCACCGTGTTGGCGGGTTCCCTTCACAGTCCAAACACATGCACCATAGGGGAATTGATGAACTAAATTGGCCATAGTGTATGAGAGTGTGTGAATGAATGTGTATGGGGGTTTCCCAGTGCCAGTTTGCAGCCAGAAGGGCATCCACTGTGTAAAACATATGCTGTAATAGTTGGTGGTTCAGCTGTGATGACCACTGATGAATAGAGGGACTAAAGCATGAATGACTGTAAGCATTGACTTTCATAGTAGGAAAAGCAAATACTCCAGTGAGTGCTTACAGGCTTCCTGATTTCTTAAAAGACACTTTCTTTTGTGTTCAACAGAAGAAACACAATCGTAATGGTGTATAACCACTTGAGGGAGAGTAAATAGTGAGTACATTTTCATTCTCGCAGGAACTCTTCCTTTAATGTGAACGCAACAATGAGTTAATGTTTGTCATACAGTTAATACACAAACACACTTCATTGAACGTACACATAGACATCACCTATTTAACTGCAGGCTAGCTGTGGTTATATATAACTTTAACTGGTCAAAGCTGTTAGTTAGTTAGCAGTGTTGTGCTATTTACTGAAAAATAGTAACTAGTTACAGTTACTAAATTCAAAAAAGTAACTCAATTACTTCATTGATTACTTTAGTAACTCAGTTACTTCATTGATTACTTTAGTAACTCAGTTACTTCATCAATTACTTTAGTAACTCAGTTACTTCATCGATTACTTTAGTAACTCAGTTACTTCATCGGTTACTTTAGTAACTCAGTTACTTCATCAATTACTTTAGTAACTCAGTTACTTCATCGATTACTTTAGTAACTCAGTTACTTCATCAATTACTTTAGTAACTCAGTTACTTCATCGATTACTTTAGTAACTCAGTTACTTCATTGATTACTTTAGTAACTCAGTTACTTTATCGATTACTTTAGTAACTCAGTTACTTCATTGATTACTTTAGTAACTCAGTTACTTTATCGATTACTTTAGTAACTCAGTTACTTCATTGATTACTTTAGTAACTCAGTTACTTTATCGATTACTTTAATAACTCAGTTACTTTATGAATTACTTTAAGTAACTCAATTCCTTCTTCGATAACTTTAGGTAACTCACTTTACTTTTATGAAGGACCGCACACACACACACATCGCAAAATGCGGAAGTTTTGTTCTTTCCGTTTGGCGTGCGTTATTAAATTCCATAACACTCTCACCTGTCTTTGCTCCTTATTTGCGTCTAATATGACGCAATATGAATATGATAATATGAATGAAATGATCATGAGTGAATGTGACACTGCCAAACTGCAGTTAAAGTCAGCCAAAATTACAGGAAACCCCTACATGCACGTAATGTTTGATGTGGTTATTTCAGAGTAGGAATACACACAGGTTGAAGACTCGTTCTCGCCCCCTACAGTGCAATTCAGCCAGGTATACATTCGCGCTAAAATATCAAAAAGAAAGTCATCATAGCTTGTGAAGAGCAGACCCAGCTCCCAACTTAACTTTGAGAATAGATTGACGGCGATGGTTTGTTTCATCACTTGATAAGAGTCTCGCGTTACGACCCACCACTACTAATAACCTTAACTTTTCCAAATTTGTTTGTTATGCAATGATATATAGTTTTTGTAAAGCTGCTTTGAAACGGTAATTATTGTGAAAGGCACTATACTAATCAACTTAAATCTGAATCTTGTAGCATTAAAATCATTACTGTAAGAGCCATAATTAACATTGCTCAATTTCTTGTATTTTACACATGTTGATATGCAGAGTGTGGTGTAACACGTTCCACAGTAATGCGCTACTGCATTGTAATTACATTTTTGGGGAACGCAGACATTTTAAATGTCCGTAATTTGATTATAGCTACTTAAGTCAGTGTACTTGCGTTACTAACATCCTAATTATAGTTTTAGAAGAAAAAAACGCTTTTTTAAAATCCCGTTTTCCATGTAAATCCACGCTTTTAAATAGCTGGAGAACGCAAGCCGAAATGGCTGCTGACAAGAGGGCCTGCTTCTGCAAGCAGAAATACAGACTATGCTTTGATTTCATTGAGAGTCAAAATAAAAGTTGTGAAATTCAGTCTAAAGAACCTTCAACTGCTTTTAATTTGACCAGCAACTTCTGTTCATGCACTTGAACAGAAACCATTTCTACGACTTTACTCATCATCAAGAAGGAAACCGGCGGCCAAAAACACAGCGGCCCAACTCAGCCTAAACAGGCTGAACTGGATTTTTGTGCATGATCAGGAGTGAAGATATCTTCTGAATGCGAAGATACGTGTAGCTGCTTATGGGGCCGTTTGTATATTGCATATTTTGTGTGCTCTTGCATTTCCCAGGCACACCCAGTTGAAAGCTGCGAGTCACATGACAAGAACTGACCAATCATAATATGTAGGGAATACACACATTTCGGTAGACTAATTACTTCAGACAAACACAGAACACCCAAACACTGCAGTGCTTTTGCACACAATAGATGTCAGTGGTTACAGATATCCAGTTTTCAGTGTTTAAAAAAAAGACAACAGGTTTGAAACAAGTGAATGATGAGAGAATCTTAAGTTTTGGGTGACGTCTTGACATCTTTTAAATATATCAAGCTGCTGTGATCAACCCATTGTAATGTTTCTCAGTGAATATTAAATTACTGACAGAACTTTATTCTAGGTATATTTTATGTGTCTTAAAAGTAACTTCAAAGTAAAGTAATTAGTAATCTGATTACTTTTTACATGCAGTAATTAGCAATGTAATCAGATCATAATTTTCCAGCAATTTGCAATCTCATTCATTCATTTTATTGTCGGCTTAGTCCCTTTATTAATCCATGGTCACCACAGTGGAATGAACTGCCAACTTATCCAGCACATTTTTACGCAGCGGATGCCCTTCCAGCCGCAACCCATCCTTGGGAAACATCCATACACACTCATACACTACAGACAATTTTAGCCTACCCAGTTCACCTGTACCGGATGTGTTTGGACTGTGGGGGAAACCGGAGGACCCGGAGGAAACCCCTGGGAACGCAGGGAGAACATGCAAACTCCACACAGAAACACCAACTGAGCCGAGGCTCGAACCAGCGACCCAGTGACCTTCTTACTGTGAGGCGACAGCACTATCTACTGCGCCACTGCGTCGCCCCTCATTTGTCTCAGTGAATATTAAATTACTGACAGAGCTTTATTCTAGGTATATTTGATATCTCTTAAAAGTAACTTCAAAGTAAAGTAATTAGTAATCTGATTAATTTTTACATGCAGTGATTAGCAATGTCATCAGATCACAATTTTCCAGCAATTTGCAATCTATTACTGTTCACTTAGCCAACACTGTTGATACGCTTAGTTGATTTCACCCCTACTCCTTTGTTTGTAATGGTTTGCTCCACCTTTATTGGACTTTTATATTACGAGATGCAAAAGTGAAAGAAAGAGGGAGCAGCACTGTTTTTTTTTGACAGACGTTTAATGTTATCCTACATGAGACTTCAGTAAACATCTGTAACTGGAACTAAGCTGACTGATTTCCTGAAGATCCTGATAGCACCATTACTGTTATTATCTGCAGATGGAGCAGCTGCAGCAGGATATGCTGGTCCAGCAGGGGGTGCTGAAGGACAAGAGTCTGGTGGTCAGCAGCCTGGACCGGGACGTCTCCCTCTGTGACAACACACTTACTACATTACAGGTGAACAGACCCTGTGCTCACTCATAATGCAAAGCAGGACAGCTCGTCGGGTCATTCGGTTTACAGAGTCAGCACGTTCAGTTGTGACAGGTCACTGCAGATTTTAGCTCCAATCCAAATCGAACACACCTGATCAAGCTAATCAATGTCTTACACGAGTTCCGTTCCAGTCGCCAACCCCTCTCCGTCTCCTCACATGTACATGTACAGTCAGATTTATTCGCCCCCCTTTGATTTGTTTTCTTTTTTAAATATTCCCCAAATGATGTTGGACAGATTCAGCATGAATGGTCTGACGTGGTCTGGTTGTGTGCAGAGGTCTGTGGAGGAGCAGAGGGTGCGCATCTGCAGTGTTCAGCGTGAACTGCGGGATCTGAGAGTTTTGGGCTCCGAGCTGAAAGAAGAGCTGCCCAGACTTCAGGCCTCGCTGGACTCCCTCCGTCAGCAGGTGGCCGTCACCGAAAGCCTCCGAGAACACCTGGGTAGGCCTTATTGCTTCTTTAGCGCAGTGTTTCTCAAAGTGGGGGTCGGGAAAATGTAGGAGGGGGGGTCGCTTGGTGATTAATTTAATTATTATAATAATATATATATATATAATAATAATTATTAAGCCATAAGATTTAACATATTCTATCCATAACCTACTGAAAAGAAAAAAATGGTCGTTTATAGTTACTATATATTACCCTATATGGTTACTATAGTAGCTTATAGTTACTAGTTCTATTTGATTGGGACCCCCGGGGTGATTCCATCATATAAAAGACACAGCAATAGCATCAGATGCAGCAGACTGATTTTATAACACCAGGTTAAACTTTCTGGCCCATTTACAGCACTGACATGCGTTAAAAAATTAAATGAAGAAAAGACTTTGGTCTATTGGTGTGTGTGTGTGTGTGTGCGTGTGTGTGTGTGTGTGTGTGTGTGTGCGCGCCATTGCATTTATAACCACTGTATTTATGACCACCTCAGAGGATATTGGGGGTCGCGAGTCACTGGCATTGTCATTTTGGGGGTCGGGGGCTGAAAAGTTTGGGAACCCCTGCTTTAGCTTAAACATTAAATCAACACTCCACCTTTGAAGGGTCACGAAACACCAGAACACATGTGTTGAGCTGTTGACAGTGGTATATGTGTCCCACACTGCTGAAAACACTATTAGGACACCTATATTTCACTAAAAAGTGTAAATTGGTTGTTTTTGCGTTATTTCAAGTAAATTCGTACTTCCTGTTTGAAACGAATGTTTGAAGCTGCGTCACGGTCATGACATAATAGCGTGTATTCCAGCGTGCAGACTGGACGCCTGTGCCAGAGTGAGTCTTATTACATCTTACATTGTGATGCATTAATGCATGAGTAAGGCTTGGTTCAAACCAATCAGCGCGCTCTATTGTGCAACTTCATTAATATTCATTAGTGTCACCGTGTTTACGCCACAGAGACGCCACGTTGTGTTGGCAAAACAAGCGTGAAGTGTTGCTTTTATAGTTTGCTGCAGTGAAGTTTTGTTTTCATTTTCTCTCTGTGAGAGCGCAGCTGGAGTCACGTGTGGATTAACAGTGTACGCGACGCTCGACAACAATAACTTACGTGTCTAAGGAGGATTATTGTTAACCTGAGAGCTGTTCTCATCTGCAAACGCTGAGATCCGGATTCGCTTGTAACGTTAGTCTCCTCTTCATAAAGACGCGGCTCTAGTTGCTGGTGATTGTTCTGTCTCTACAGATTTGGTAAGTGAGCGACCAGTGCTCTTTGTTTATTCAGTTTGTTCGTATCGAATTAAGTTAACTATTGCACCGAGTGCAAACATAGCACCGCATTTTGTGACCGGAATAACACACGCGGTTTTCTGACGCTACCTGCCGTGTGCATCTAAGTTTCCGGGAAATGCAGAGTTTTTTTTTTCTCTCATTCGCCGTGCGGTATCAAACATTGCATGAAAAATACACGCTTAGAGCAGCTCCTCGAATCAAATATCTCGTTTGTCGCGGGGGACATGAATGAATTCCTGACTGAAAGAGCCAAACTGCAGTTAAAGTCCAACATTTAATAATTTGGCAAATAATTCGACTACAGATGTCCATGTAGGTTAAACACCATCACTTTCTACTGTGTGTGTGTGTGTATTTTGACTTTGAAACTCGCGCGTGCCCAAATAGACACTCCCACACCCTCCCACTTTAGTTCCTCCGACACTCCCCCCTAAACAGAGCTGGACACGCCCACTTTTCTGACTTTTTCCAAAGTAGAGGTGTGAAAACACCCTGCTGAAACGAGGGGCTTTCATGGCCCTTTAAAAGTCTCATTTCACAACTCTAGAGTAAAACCATTTAAGGCCTGGTTTACATTAATACGTTTACGTTTTAAAACGCTATGGTTTCGCCATTTGTCACCACTATGCCGGAGTTTTCGAGCGCTGAAAACTGAGCTTTTTGAAAACACTGAAGAGGCCGTGCTGGTGTTAAAACACTGCTGCTCTGTCTCAGTGTGGGAGACATCTCAAAACAAAAGCATCGCTGCAGACATTCACCTATCTCAGGGGCTTTTTTCTCGTGTAGCTGCATGTTTATATGATCCATGTGTGCATATTTATAACAAAACAGAGCCTATAACATCACTGCCTCCTTTCCTTCTCATTGAAAATGCAAAACATATCCTCTCTATTGCTGAATATCAGTTTAATGATCAATAATGGACGTTATAACAGTGTAACGTACAACAAGTGTATACATTATAGGAAATAAAGGCAAGCGGTCAGTCAAATGTGCAGAATCAGTGTTCGTGGGTACATTAATTAATATATTAACCGTGCTCAGCCAAAGCTCATTACTAGAGAACAATTAATAGATTCAAAAGACCAAATGTTGGGGAATATGTCATTAGATATAGACAACAAGACGAATTAAATCTGGCTGCATTTCATATTTAAAACAAACATTTCGGGGGTGGTTTGTTGCTGCAGACGGCTTCTGTTTTTTTTTTTTTTTTCCACTACCAGCTGACGACTTGTCTCTGTGTGGACGGCGTTTCTGCTGTTACTGGTTTGTCCAGTGGCTCGCCGCATACGTTGGCAGAGACGGAGAGAGGAGTTTACCGCAATGACAGGGTTTGAGTCTAGTGAAGAAAACAGGGGTTTTCTTAGGGAAGGGGGTGGGCTGGTCAATCGATGCTTTTGAAAACACTAATGGTTGGGTTTAGGGAAGGGAGTGGGCTGGTCAATCGATGCTTTTGAAAACACTAATGGTTGGGTTTAGGGAAGAGGGTGGGCTGGTCAATCAGTACTTTTGAAAACACTAATGGTTGGGTTTAGGGAAGGGGGTGGGCTGGTCAATCGATGCTTTTAAAGACACTAATGGTTGGGTTTAGGGAAGAGGGTGGGCTGGTCAATCAGTACTTTTGAAAACACTAATGGTTGGGTTTAGGGAAGGGGGTGGGCTGGTCAATCAGTGCTTTTGAAAACACTAGGGGTTGGGTTTAGGGAAGGGGGTGGGCGGGTCAATCAGTACTTTTGAAAACACTAATGGTTGGGTTTAGGGAAGGGGGTGGGCGGGTCAATCAGTACTTTTGAAAACACTAATGGTTGGGTTTAGGGAAGGGGGTGGGCTGGTCAATCGATGCTTTTAAAGACCCTAATGGTTGGGTTTAGGGAAGGGGGTGGGCGGGTCAATCGATGCTTTTGAAAACACTAATGGTTGGGTTAAGGGAAGGGGGTGATCTGGTCAATCAGTGCTTTTTAAAACACTCTCGGTTGGGATAAGGGAAGGGGGTGAGTGGGTCAATCAGTGTTTTGAAAACATTAGTTGTTGGGTTTAGGGAAGGGGGTGATCTGGTCAATCAGTGCTTTTTAAAACACTAATGGTTGGGTTTAGAGAAGGGGGTGCATGGGGGTATCGGTCCGTCGGTTGGCCAGTCAGTCAGTCGACAGTGCCCCCTGGTGGATTCACGAAAACAAAAACCTCCTACCTCCTGGGAAGTGTTTCGCGTTCTCTAGAAATCTATATAGGGGTACATATTCATAATGAGCCTGGGTTGCCAATGTTGGAGCACGTCTAATCATTTCTTGAAGTGATCATTTCTTTGACTGAAATCTTTGAATTCATAAGTTACTTGATCCTTAAGATCTGAGTGATCTGTTTGGTTTGTATTCAGTGAATATGTCTGTAATGTATTGAGGTTCTAGGATATTTAGTGATTTATTGTCAGTGATGAGTAATAATACTTATCGTGATAACGGTACATTTATGATATATCATGCAGATTATTTGCACGTATAACCACCAGTACAGTAATATCCAAATGTGTTGAGATGCATATGTGTTGTGTGTGTCCCTCAGGTGCATTAGAGCAAACCTGCGAGCGTCACACTCGTCTGCTGGACATCCACGTGGAGCAGTTGCAGTGTAACGAGCAGCGTTTGCGGCAGCTGGAGTCCTCCTCCTACGACGGCAAACTGATCTGGAAAGTTCGAGACTACTGGCACCGCAAAGAGTCCGGGGCGGCGCTCAGCTCCAGCCCCTTTTACACCAGTCGCAGTGGCTACAAGCTCAGCGTCAGGGCGTATCTGGGCGGAGATGGCTCGGGACGGGGATCCCACATGTCGCTATACATCACCATAATGCGCGGAGATTTCGATTCGTTCTTACCTTGGCCTTTTCGACAGAATATCACATTAACGCTGCTGGATCAGAGCGGCACCAGAAATCACATGAGCCATACGTTCATCCCTGACGTCAACAGCGATAGTTTCCACCGGCCGACATCTGATGCTAATGTAGCCACAGGATTCACGCGATTCATTTCTCACTGCGATCTGGAGAATCCTCGCAATGCGGTGTTTGTCCGAGACGAGACGCTGTTCATTAAAGTAAAGGTGGACACAAGCGGGTTAGAGGAGTTGTAGATTTACAGTGAGTGTCCAGACCTGCTCTTTAGGCCTTCATACTTGATATACAACAAAAAAAGCTTCTCTTGTATTGATTTTGGTCTTGATTCTCGTTTAAATGTCTGTTTAAATCAAGAAGCATTTTTCAGATGAGTAAAACATATTGGCAACACTTTAGTTTAGGGCACAGTCCATGGTATTAACCAACATCTCTAGCTTAATTAGCTACTAATCATCTGTTTATTAATAGTTAGTTAGGTAGAAGTTCATCAGACCACACTTCTATTTATTGTGAATACATGGCTTCTAGAGCAGTGTTTCCCAACCCTGTTCCTGCAGGCACACCAACAGTACACATTTTCAACCTCGTCCCATTTAGACACACCTGAATCAACTCATCAGAACATTAGAAGAGACTCCAAAACCTGAAATGAAGGAGTCAGAGAAGGGAGACATCCAAAATATGTACTGTCGGTGTGCCTTCAGGAATGGGGTTGGGAAACACTGCTCTAGTGACCAAAACTCCCATGATTCCACATTGAGTCATCAATCTCCATCTTGTTTGTTGTGAATGCATGCCCTCTAGTGGCAAAAACTCCATCATTCCACACTCAGTCACGCCCTCATCAATCTACACTTCTCTTTATTGTGAATGCATGCTTTTTAGATCAGTGTTTCCCAACCCTGTTCCTGCAGGCACACCAACAGTAAACTGCTCTAGTGGCCAAAAACTCCCATGATATCACACTCAGACATAGAGTCATCAAAATACAGCTTTGTTGGTTGTGAATACAAATCTCCAAAATAAGTACTGTTGGTGTGCCTCCAGAAACAACAATCAGGGCTCAACAATAAGGACAGCCCGATGGCCCGGGGCCAGTGTGAGAGATGCTCGGGACTGTAGACAGAATTGTTACTGACCCGATTGGGGCAGTGCTGCCTTGTCATTAAATTTTAATAGACGGCAACATGACCGCAACATTAAATCATGAGGCTAAAGGAAAGGTGCTGTTTTGCTTAGTTTGCTGTGACTTTTAAGTCAGCCACCTTTTGTTTTGCAATAAAATACGTGCACGTTTTCCATACTGCTATATTTTACTGCTAAATATTTATCAAATATTTAAATTCTACAACTTCTGACATTATTTTCATTCATTCATTTTCTTTTCGGTTTTGTCCCTTTATTAATCTGGGGTCGCCACAGTGGAATGAACCGCCTGACATTATTTCGTGAAACATTATTTAATATATGTGGCTAACTTTTTTATTTCTTTTATGGGGCCAGTGAAAATTTTGGCAGGGCAAGTAAAAATCTGAACCACTGGTATAATCGGGCCAGTAGAAAAAATCCTTAGCGTTGAACCCTGACAATGGGAAACACTGCCTTAGACAACTACTGATAACAGCAATGCTTCCCTGCAGATCTCTAGTGAATCCAATGGATTGTGTGGCTGGATTGATATGTTTAGTTAGGGTAGCAGGACAGAGGCGATGTTTCCATCCAGCAGATGTTATGTGCAGTTTAGCATATTGTGTAAAAATAAAACGTTAAGACATCTTGTTCTGTTTTATATTTAATTTTGTGAGCATTTTTGGATGGAAACATTGCTGGGGTCCTTCAGGAGCAGGTCTGGCCTCTCTACTTTTAATTTGTAGAAAATCTAACGAGTGGGCGACGCAGTGGCGGAGTGGGTAGCATGTTCGCCTCACAGCAAGAAGGTCGCTGGGTCGCTGGTTCGAGCCTCGTTTCAGTTGGTGTTTCTGTGTGGAGTTTGCATGTTCTCCCTGCGTTCGCATGGGTTTCCTCCGGGTGCTCCCCCACAGTCCAAAGACATGCGGTACAGGTGAATTGGGTAGGCTAAATTGTCCATAGTGTATGAGTGTGTGTGTGTATGTTTCCCAGAGATGGGTTTTGGCTGTAAGGGCATCCGCTGCGTAAAAACTTGCTGGATAAGTTGTCGGTTCATTCCGCTGTGGCGACCCCGGATTAATAAAGGAACTAAGCCGACAAGAAAATTAATGACTTTAACGAGTGAAACGCTTGAAGTGGTAGTCTGAAAACAGTGTCATGGCAGTGTCACATAATATCCAGCAGCACTGCTTGTTTACATGCACAGATTTCAATGAATAGGAATCTGTTCAAAGACTTTGAATGTACTGCTGATATCTGCCTTATTTATGAACATATCAGTTCGCGTTTGATAAGTGTTATCAAGTGAACGTGTGCTGTAGATTATCAGTCATAGATTAAGGGGATAGTTCACCCAAAAATCTTAGTCCTTTACTCATTTCACACCTGTATTAGTTTCTTTTTTTTTTTTTTTGGAAATGCAAATACTATTGAAGTCAATGGTTACAGGTTTCCAACATTTTTCTAAATATCTTCCTTTGTGTTCCACCGAGGAAAGAAACTCATACAGGTTTTCTTACATCCATCATTTCATTCTCCTCATCCATCTGCTATACTGCATTCCAGCTCAGTCTGAAAGGTTGTAGGTATGAGTTGAGCAGATATAACCTCAGGATTGTTTTCTAACCCTTAATTTCTGGGTATGTGAGAAAAGATGTTGTTATTTTTGCCACCTTAAAATAAATCTATTTCACATTTTTATAATACATCTGTTTGTGTTTATGATATTTGCACTGTAACTATAATATCTGCCAGCCTCTGTGTTTTTTCTGTATTGGATTGTCCTGACTGGAACATTAACAACTTGCATCTTTCAGGTTACGGATGTATTCTTACACCTCAGCTGGGCTCTCAAATGTGCGGTCACGTCCATCGTGGAAGACTCCCAACGTCGCAGGGAAGACGCTTCCATATCGAATGTCCATGTCTTTAAGCTGTTGCTTCACTTAGTAGAATTTTCGCCTCTTCAGATGCTTATTCTGGAAAAAACTTTGCTTCGTGTTCATCGTATGTTATCTTGCCTTTAGCCCGCACACGCTGCAGCACTTTGTCTTTCAAGAAACCACAATGAGTGTTGTTGGAGTGTTTCGGTCAGGACGATCCTGTAGGCAGTGAGCTCTTTCAATGATCATGGGCTGGAAAAAGAGGTCTGTCCAAGTACTTCAGGTAGCCATTTTTCAAGAAATCCTGTCACATCCGGACCCTCCACCCCTTCTGGTAGACCGGTAAGACGCACATTACTGCGATGGCTTAGCTCCTATAAGTTTCACCTGTTGCTGGAGACCGTGTACAGTATTTTGCACCACGGTCGCTGATGCGCTGTTCTGCCGTGGTTAATCTGTTTAAAAAGTCCTTGACCTCTTGTTTTATCTCCTGTATGGCTGAGAAAATCTCTAAATTTGATTGAGAAGTCTTCTCTCATACTTGCGATTGCATCCATAATCCCTGCTGACAGATCCAGCTTAAACCAGCCTAGGCTGGTTGGCTGGTTTTAGCTGGTTGACCAGCCTGGTTTTAGAGGGGTTTTGGCCATTTCCAGGCTGGTTTCTAGCCAAATCCAGCTAAAACCAGCTTGACCAGCCTGGTTTAAGCTGGATATAGCTGGTTTTGGCTGGACTCCCAGCTTGGCTAGTCTGGTCAAGCTGGTTTTAGCTGGTCATCTCTCAGTCTGACCAGCTAAGACCAGGCTGAAAATGGCTGGAAACCAGCCTGGATGTGGCCAAAACCTCTTTAAAACCAGGCTGGTCAACCAGCTAAAACCAGCCAACCAGCCTAGGCTGGTTTAAGCTGGATTTTTCAGCAGGGATGGGACTCTCTTGGTTTTTATTGATGTTTGCGCTAGTTTCTTTAGCTTCGTTTGTTGCGCTAGCCTGGCCAATGGCGGACTCGGCCTCATATTGATTTCCGTGTTTCTTCTTGGTTGTTCGCGATGGCATTTCATCTTGACGTTATTTAACGTTGCAGTGGTTTGTTGGCTATATTTTCGTTCAGTTTGTGGCTGTTCGAAATCGAATTCCTCGAATGTTGCAGGAGCGTGTATAGGTACGTCTGATTAATGCGCCACCATGTTGTCCTCTCCGTTTTTTTCTGTTTATTTACGGTTGTGAACTGCATTATGGGATGCTGATTTCTGCTGTCGACTTTTGATGTCGAAAATTCAAGTTTAACAAAATGACTTTTATTGACATTTTAGTTGTTTGAAATAATAATAATATAATGTATAAGATATATTATATGCATATAATGCACTTCTAGTTGATCATTTGTTATCGGAAGTGGCTTATATGAAAAGCAATGAAGAAACACATAAAGAAAGGAAGGTGTAGAAGGACATGGAAAGCCCAGACAGCAGCTGAAATCTCTCAGTCGTTCTTCAGCATCGCTCTGCCCTTCCTCAGTGTAAATGAACATCAGCTGCTTCAGTCCAACATCTACATCAGCAGGAGGATGAAGATGAAACATTTCAGCACGACAATGATCCAAAACACAGCCGAGGAGACTCTCAGATGCTTTCAGAGAAAGAAAATCAAGCTGTGGAATGGCCCAGCCAATCACCTGATCTCAATCCAATAGAGAATACAAGATAAAGCTCAGATTTGATAGACGAGACCCACAGAAGCATCAAGATTTTGTCACTCTGTTGAAGTCTGTGAGAAACTCACACCTGAGCAATGCATGAGGCTTCATTCTCCAAATGAGAGGCGTCTTATATATGTATATGAATCAGTTTGACTCTAAAGAAACTCATTTGTCCTGCCACTATACCTCAAACAACTAGATTTAACCCATTTAAATGGCTCACAGGCATGTGTCCTCCACCAAAACAAAGTCATTTTCCGCCAACAACAGCGATCAGACCTACACTGTACGTGTTTGTACACACGGAGGATGACACTGACGCATATAAATAGCCACATTATTACAGTACAACAAGCAACCTGACACCTGCCTGCTGACAATAGCCGCTCAGATGACCATCAGCCTATTCATAGGCACTGATCACAGACACATCCAACTGCTGGCGGCTGCACGGTCTCTGGAAGCACTTTCAGGAAAAAAACAGAGCAAACGAGAGCACAGAAGATGTGGAGAAGAGAAAAAATGTGGATGATTAAGCGTAAGTGGCACATTTTACATGCATGGAGGAGATTAATAACTGAATGCAGCTCTTTAACCACTGATTGTTGATTTAAAGGGGGGCTATTATGCAGAAATCACTTTTATAAGGGGTCAGCAGTGTGTGAATATAAGCAGCCTCTAATGGTGAAAGTGTATTAATTGTGTTTGTTTATAATCAGACTTGATGAAGGAAGCACTTTGATTGACATTCTCCCTTTGTATGATGTCATCAGAGGGGGAAAGCCCCGCCCACTAGTGACCATCTCTCCCTCATTACCATAGGACGTCAGTCTTGTATTTGAATCAGCAGCTGACATGCAGGCACTTGTAGCTCCGCCTCCTGAAAAGAGCACTCTCATTTGGATTTAAAGCGACAGTCACCAAAACGCCGTAATTAGGATCAAAGCCTAAAAGGGTCAGCTTCAGAGAGTTATAAACATTATTAGTGAGCTGAAACTTCACACACACTTTCTAAAGACATCAGAGACGCATTTCACATCTTGTAAACAGTGGCATTATGGGTCCCCTTTAAAAGCACCAACACAATACTCATTTGTGTATTTGAGACATGTTCGATTTCTGTTTCAGCCCCTACTGAGCACCCAAAGGAGTCCAAATACAGGCCTGTGCTGGAGGTATTCCCCTTCGCAAACACACTGCACGCTCATTTACACTCGGCTAGTGGAAAGTCCCGTGCTTTTCTCTGTTTGCAGAGCGCTGCCACAGTTGCATTGTTCTCCAGTGCATCGCCTCAACCGCGTCCTCTCTCTTTACTGACGTGCTTTGCAAATATTTTGCACAGGATGACTTGCTTCTGCATTCGAAAATAATGCCAGAGATAATTCAATCATTCAAGATTGTAATGGACTTTTAAGTGTGGCCGTAATATTCTAGTTGTACCTGTGTTTTGTAGTGATCAACATCTGAGAACAACAGTGATTCTAGCATGAAGACAGATTACAACTCAAATGCTCATTCATTCATTCATTCATTTTCTTGTTGGCTTAGTCCCTTTATTAATCCGGGGTCGCCACAGCGGAATGAACCGCCAACTACTCCAGCACGTTTTTACACAGCGGATGCCCTTCCAGCCGCAACCCATCTCTGGGAAAAACTCAAATGTTTTGAATGTTAAATCATTAGTGTCTCACAGGTCATAACTAGAGTTTCACACTGTTTTTTGAGTGTCTTGATCATCTCCTATACAGTTCACAGGTTTTCGTGTTATTAGCCATAAATTTGGCTTTTTTTTACATTTTCAATCATGTTTAGGTCAGGACTCCGGTCTGCCATTTTATTATTTCATTGCTATTATCTACACGGATCTGTTTGATGATGAAGGGAAGAATATTACTCTAATAAACATCTGCTTTCACCATCATGTTTCTGTTTGGCTCCTGCTGCAGAAAACACCAGCACATTTCCTCCACCTTCACTGACTTCTGCTCACACTTTGAGTGCAGTTTTTCAGAGCTCATTACTTTAGTGGTGAAAGCAAGCTTAAGTCCACTTAACATGCTTTAGTCCACACTGTCTTAAAGTTGGCCTTTGGGAACCTGCTGGATTGTTGAACCTCGGCTCAGTTGGCGTTTCTGTGTGGAGTTTGCAGGTTCTTCCTGCCTTCGCGTGGGTTTCCTCCGGGTGCTCCGGTTTTCCCCATGCACAGTCCAAAGACATGTGGCACAGGTGAATTGGGTAGGCTAAATTGTCCGTATTGTATGAGTGTGTGTGTGAATGTGTGTGTTTCCCAGAGATGGGTTGCGGCTGGAAGGGCATCCGCTGCTTAAAAAAACTTGCTGGATAAGTTGGCGGTTCATTCCGCTGTGGCGACCCCGGAATAATAAAGGGACTAAGCCGACAAGAAAATGAATGAATGAATTTTTTCAGATGATGACGAGAAACAGAGTTGTGTAATTGTGTAAAAACCACTGCCTCCTTTAAAGGCAGGGCAGAAATGGCACACCCTGATAGCCCCGCCCTAAAGGAATGATAACCCCACCCTAAGTGACTGATAGCCCCGCCCTAAAGGAATGATAACCCCACCCTAAGTGACTGATAGCCCCGCCCTAAATGACTGATAGCCCCAAGCTACAGGAATATTACCCGCACCCTAAATGACAGATAGCTCCGCCCTAAAGGAATAATAATCCCTCCCTAAATGACTGATAGCCCTGCCCTAATAGAATGATAACCCCACCCTAAATGACTGATAGCCCTGCCCTAAAGAAGTGATAACCCCACCCTAAATGACTGATAGCCCCGCCCGAAAGAAATTATAACCCCACCCTAAATGACTGATAGCCCCGCCCGAAAGAAATTATAACTCCACCCTAAATGACTGATAGCCCCGCCCGAAAAAAATGATAACCCCACCCTAAATGACTGATAGCCCCGCCCGAAAGAAATTATAACCCCACCCTAAATGACTGATTGCCCCGCCCTAAAAGAATAATAACTGTACCCTAAATTACTAAAAGCCCCGGCCTAAATGACAGATAGCAGCCCCTAAATCGCTGATAGCCCTGCCCTAAATTAATAATAACCCCACCCTAAAAAAATTATAGCTCTGCCCTAAAGGAATGATAACCCCACCCTAAATTACTAATATCTCTAATAAATACTGAAAGCACCACCCAAAACTACTGATAGCCCCGCCCTAAATTAATAATGACCCCACCCTAAATAATTGATAGCCCCACCCTAAATGAATGATAACCCCACCCAAAATGACATACCACCGCCCTAAAGGATGATACCCCAATCCAAATTACTGATAGCCCCACCCTATATGACAGATTGCACCACCCTTAATTACTGATAGCCCCGCCTTAAATGACAGATTGCACCACCCTAAATTACTGATAGTCTCGCCCCAAAATCAATAACCCCACCCTAAAAAATTGATGATTACCACACACTAAACGACTGATAGCTCCGCCCTAAATGACTGATAGTCCCAGCCTTAAGGAAGGAAAGCCCCGCCTTAAATGACTGATAAGTTTTTAATTTCATTTTTGGAGTTATACAAAGTTTAACTCAGTATTTTAGTCAGTTTGATTGATGTAAGAGTTGACTTGTAAGCTGAATTGATTCAACTGATAAATGTAAGGCAAGATCTGTATTTACGGTGTATGCAGTAACTGTGTGTTGTTGTACCCAGAGTTTACTCCCTCGTGACCCTATGAGCCGGCTCAATCTGAAGAGAGGGTCCCCTAAAGACGAGTTTCCAAACCTGGACAGAAACCAGACCCTGATGGGTCGAATCCTCAACCTGCACATGTACACACGACAGTTCAACCGCGCCACTGAGGGCGGGGTCATCTTTGACGATGTCATACGCCCTGGACTCGAGGATCCAGGTCAGTTTATACTTGATGGATTATTTAGTTGAAGTCCACATGAACTGGAAGCTGCAACCATTTTTTTTTCGTATTGTGATGCAGAGCAACTAAATATTAAAAGAGAAAGCAGTGGGCGTTGCTTCTTTATTATACTGCGAGCTGATTGGATGTAGTAAAGTAGGCGTTTCATTCAGAAAGATGGGGGGACGGGGTTTGGGGAGAGTTATTACAGCCTATCAGACTGCTCCTACTCACCATATATCTGTGTGTTATCAAAACTGACAGCTGGAGGGGCGTGGTTAAGTGTGATAGCTACGCCCACTACCTCAGACTGACCCAATCTGAAAACAAACAGCAAGTGCATTTACAGATTTTAATTAAAGATAACAAGGGCAAACTGTTTGCTTTTCCATAATGACATGCACGGATGAATTATTCACCGCTAGACTAGCAATGTGAGCTAACAAAATCAACATGGTTTGTTTTGATGAACCTACTAAAGGAATTTGTTAGATACCACCAGCTAGCTCTGGGTCCGAATATGCCTATTTACGTGCGACAGCATGCCTGATAGTTTCTGAATGCTAAAACCTGTATTTTCAGATGAAGACGCTGTAAGACAATCAAAGTTGTAATGTATTTCTTAGATCTTAATTTTATTACACTTTTTAAAAATATGATTTAGTTCGGTTTCTGTGCCCGTCAATCAGGTTGTCGTGGTCCTAACCTTTGACCAACACCCATTCCACAATGCACCAGCATCCCGCTGTAGTCCGTTGTGGTGAAGAAGGAGCTGAGCCGAAAGGCAAAGCTCTCGATTTTCCGGTCAATCTCCAAACCTATTCTCACCTAATGTCATGAGCTTTGGGTCATGACTGAAAGGACAAGTTCTCAGATACAAGCGGCCGAAAAGAGTTTCCTTTGCAGACATATAGATACGGTGAGGAGCTCTGTCACCCGGGAGGAGCTCGGAGTAGAGCCGCTGCTCCTCCACATCGAGGGAAGTCAGCTGAGGTGGTTTAGGCATCTGTTACGGACACCTACCTAAGGAGGGGTTCCAGGCATGTCCCGGAAGACCCAGGATACGCTGAAGAGACTATGTCTCTCTGCTGGCCTGGGATCACCTCAGGATCCCCCCAGAGGTGCTTAAGGAATTGTCTGGAGAGTAAGAAGTTTGGGGTTCTCTCCTAAGACTACAGTGCCTGTGACCCGGCCCTGGAAAAGTGGAAGAAAATGAATAAATGAATGATATTTAAGTTGACGAACAATACAATGCACTTCATATGCTTTTTTCTTACTTACAAGAGGCATTTTAAACCTTCTGAATTAGCATGCTAAAGTGTTTTTATTAAAAAAAAATTATGTGAGAGGTAAAAAAAAAACAAGGGTCTTGATACTGAACCTTGAGGCATGCCATAAATAAACTACAGAAATAAAACCCCCTACTATAAACAACCATATAACACATGTCTTTTCAGATGGAAACTCTATGAGGCGGTCATGTATTTATATTTATTTAAGCATCTTTTACATTTGCGAATGCTGTCCCTTTATGAAATAACTCAGTGTTTGTCTGCTTTTTATTTATTTTAACAGGACAGTCCACAGGAACCAAATCAGTGGGATGTTTAGCTGGCGATGCTCAGTCATATATCCTGTTCTGTGACTTTTTCGACCGCATTATTGAGTCTTACCATGGCTATAAGGTCACCAGCGACGCTGTACACGAGAGCGACTTTAACTACGACAACCTGAAGGTGAGAAAAACTCATTGTAATGACAACAAGCGAACGTCGAACACCTTTGACCAAATATGTTTTGATGTAATATTAATTGTACAGTTTTAAATCTCTTGGGGTGTAATAACAGCAGGCACGTTAATGTCATTAATGAACACGTCATAAAACATATCAGAAATGCAAATCATGTCAATTGACTACCATATTGTCAAAACACTTAACTTAAATCTAACATTGGCATCAAAAAACGTTAGTGTTTAACAGCAGATGCTGCTCTAGGCTAGTGTTTAACAGCAGATGCTGCTCTAGGCTAGTGTTTAACAGCAGACAGCGCTCTAGGCTAGTGTTTAACAGCAGAGGGCGCTCTAGGCTAGTGTTTAACAGCAGATGCTGCTCTAGGCTAGTGTTTAACAGCACATGTTGCTCTAGGCTAGTGTTTAACAGCAGATGTTGCTCTAGGCTAGTGTTTAACAGCAGATGCTGCTCTAGGCTAGTGTTTAACAGCACATGTTGCTCTAGGCTAGTGTTTAACAGCAGAGGGCGCTCTAGGCTAGTGTTTTTAACAGCAGATGCTGCTCTAGGCTAGGGTTTAACAGCAGAGGGCGCTCTAGGCTAGTGTTTAACAGCAGATGTTGCTTTAGGCTAATGTTTAACAGCAGACAGCGCTCTAGGCTAGTGTTTAACAGCAGATGTTGCTCTAGGCTAGTGTTTAACAGCAGATGGCACTTTAGGCTAGTGTTTAAAAGCAGATGGCGCTCTAGGCTAGTGTTTAACAGCAGATGTTGCTCTAGGCTAGTGTTTAACAGCAGATGTTGCTCTAGGCTAGTGTTTAACAGCAGACGGCACTTTAGGCTAGTGTTTAAAAGCAGATAGGCTAGATTTTTTTTTGAATGCTGGAGTGCTAGCATGTTGTGGTTGTGTAAAATCAGTGTATTTGTCCAGGGAGGTGATGACTTTGATCCAGCGTATGTTTCGGGTTGTGAGGTGACTGTGAGTCGCAGTGTGGAGGATTTCAGCTTTCCCACTCACTGCAGCAGGGGAGAGCGCAGACGGCTCCTCACACTGGCCAACACAGGTACTGCAGATACAGAACAGCATACTTCTGCTTAAAGGGACACTTCTAAAAATAACAACTGCTCACCATGTACCTATCTTTAATTTTATTTTCCTGTAAACACAAATGATATTCCGAAGAATGTTGGAAATGGGTGACCACTGATATTCAAAGTAGGATTTAACTACTATGGAAGTCTATTCCTATATATTTGAAACAATCTTAAAAATATATATGCATTTTTTGTTTTCTATCTGTGTTCAACAGAGAAAAGGAACCTAAACAGGTTTGGGACAAATGGAGAATGAGTAAATGATGGCAAAATTAAAATGTTTGACTGAACTATGCCTTAAAACAGTGGTGTTCAAACTCAGTCCTGGAGGGCCGGTGTCCTGCAGATTTTAGCTCCAACTTGCCTCAACACACCTGCAGGATGTTTCTAGTAAGAGCTTAATTAGCTGGCCTGTGTCTGATTGAGGTTGGAACTAAACTTTGCAGGACACCGGCCCTCCAGGACCAAGTGTGGACATCCCTGCCTTAAAATCAGTTATGTCAAACCTGTTAATGGAGGGTCACTGTCCTGAAATCAGCTAAACTCTAGGCTAGTGTTTAACAGCAGATGCTGCTCTAGGCTAGTGTTAACAGCAGATGTCGCTCTAGGCTAGTGTTTAACAACAGGTGGCGCTCTAGGCTAGTGTTTAACAGCAGACGGTGCTCTAGGCTAGTGTTTAACAGCAGATGGTGCTCTTGGCTAGTGTTTAACAGCAGATGTCGCTCTAGGCTAGTGTTTAACAGCAGATGCTGCTCTAGGCTAGTGTTTAACAGCAGATGGTGCTCTTGGCTAGTGTTTAACAGCAGATGTTGCTCTAGGCTAGTGTTTACTAGCAGATGCTGCTCTAGGCTAGTGTTTACCAGCAGATGCTGCTCTAGGCTACTGTTTACCAGCAGATGCTGCTCTAGGCTGCTGTTTACCAACAGATGCTGCTCTAGGCTAGTGTTTACCAGCAGATGTTGCTCTAGGCTAGTGTTTACCAGCAGATGCTGCTCTAGTCTAGTGTTTACCAGCAGATGTCGCTCTAGGCTAGTGTTTAACAGCAGATGTTGCTCTAGGCTAGTGTTTACCAGCAGATGTCGCTCTAGGCTAGTGTTTACCAGCAGATGCTGCTCTAGGCTAGTGTTTACCAGCAGATGTTGCTCTAGGCTAGTCTTTAACAGCAGATGTCGCTCTAGGCTAGTGTTTAACAGCAGATGCTGCTCTAGGCTAGTTTTTAACAGCAGATGTTGCTCTAGGCTAGTGTTTAACAGCAGACGCTGCTCTGGGCTAGTGTTTAACAGCAGATGTCGCTCTAGGCTAGTGTTTAACAGCAGATGACGTCCTAGGCTAGTGTTTAACAGCAGACGCTGCTCTGGGCTAGTGTTTAACAGCAGATGACGTCCTAGGCTAGTGTTTTACATCAGAGTTCTGCAGGACAGTGATTCTCCAGAAGGACTGGACACTCCTCAATCAGAGGGTTATACTTCATGCTGATGTTTATTGTTGTGCAGCTTTAGAGCAGCTTGGCGAGGATCTGCCAGGGAAGCTTTACTCCATCGATGAGCTCAGCCATGAGAGTGAGGACCGCAAGGTTGTGATGGAGTTTCCTCCAGCTTCTCTGATCAAGATCGGTGTGGCTCGTGACTGGCCTGATGCCAGAGCCTTGTGGTCGGTCAGAGTTTATAAGCTGTGTATATTTGCCTTTGGGGAAATTTTGCTTATTGAATATGTTTTCCCCTCACATTTAGGTTGAGTAAGGATGGATCCCTGGCTGTTTGGGTGAACATGGAGGACCATCTGAAACTGGTGTCTTATAGAAGTGATGCTTCCTTACAAGAGGCATTTAAAACCATCTGCATCAATGTGCAAAAGGTTTATCTTAATGACATGGGTCCTAATACTGAACCCTGAGGTATAAACACCTTTCATCACATCACAATTGTTTTTCTTTACAGTTGGAGACACTATATAAGAAACTAAGGCATACGTTTATCTGGAAGACTCACTTGGGCTGGGTGGTCAGTTCACCAGCGGAGGTGGGCACAGGCCTGAAGGCAAGCGTCTCTGTAAACCTGCTGAATCTTGCCAAAAACAAACGCCTGGATGACATCCTGGATAGACTACGACTTCAAATGGAAACGACAAGTATGGCAAGACTCTGTTTAAACATTCATTCATTCATTGTCCTTCGGCTTAGTCCCTTTATTCATCAGGGGTCACCACAGCGGAATGAACCGCCAACTATTCCAGCATATGTTCAACACAGTACTGGAAAACATCCATACACAAGCACTCACACACACTGATACACTATGGCCAATATAGTTTATTCAATTCCTCTACAGCAGGGGTGTCCACACTCGTTCCTGGAGGGCCAATGTTCTGGAAAGTTAAGCTCCAACCCTAATCAAACACACCTGAACAAGCTAATCAAGCTCTCACTAAGTATACTAGAAACTTCCAGGCGTGTGTGTTGAAGCAAGTTGGAGCTAAAGTCAGCAGGACACTGGCCCTCCAGGACCGACTTTGGACACCCTTTGCCCTATAGTGTTTGGACTGTGGAGAAAACCTGGAGGAAACCCATGCCTAAACAGGGAGAACATGCAAACTTGACGCAGAAATGCCAGCTGACTCAAACCAATGACTTTCTTGCTGTGAGGCCACAGTGCCACCCACATATCTTGATCATTGTTGCAAATATCAACATTTCATAATGGTGGTCTGAGTGCATTAAAGTTCACGAGGCAAGAAAACCACAATACCAACCCTGCTGCTGGAGATCTATGTTTATGCAGATTTCAGGCTCAATTCTGACCAAACACACCTTTGATTAATTATCAAGTGCTGGAGCTGAGCTCTGCGTGAAGGTAGATCTCCAGGAACTGGAGGACCTCTGTGCTAGACCCTTTGATTTAATGAATATTAACCTAAAACAGGAGCAGTGCCCACCAGAGCTGAGAAGTATGATCATATTAGTCCGGTTCTGTCAGCGATGCATTGGCACACAGTCTAAAAATGTACAAATGAGATGCAAATGTGGTGTTTTTATATATGTGCAGGCGATCCAGGCGTCTACAAAATCAGCAACCTGCAGACTATAGGTGTCACTGAAGTTGGACTGACCCAGCTAGTGGTGGATGGAGTCAAACTCCTCATTAGAATGGAGAAAAGACTGGAAAATAATGGGGGCATCGATGACTTGGTTCCCGCTCAGAAATGAAGCAGCAGGGTTTTGGCTTCGTGAGAGCTGAAGGCTCAGGATGCAAGACTTCTTAGGACTGCCACAATATCTATTTTATTTTGGAGGATATGCTGCACTAAAATACACAACCCAGGCTCATTCTGGAAACATAGCCCCGCGGACGTTTCTGGTGACCGCAAAATACGCCCCGGGAGGTACGTAATTGTGCAGTTTTTGTTTTCACGCCCGCGCTGTTTTCGTGTTACGCCACCGGAGGCCGCTGTCGAGCGACCGTCTGTCCGACTGAATGATTGACTGGGCTAGCCAATGGGCCGACCTACCCTCCTCCTCCTCCTTCCCTAAACCCAAGCAACGAGGTTGGTTTTCGGATTTCACCACATTCTCACCCTGTTGTTATGAACTCGTTCACTTTATTTTTTGGATTCTGATTTTTGTAAAGAGGAGCCCTGTGGCGTTCGCTTGAAAAAAATGAAATGCAGCCATACGTACCTCCGGCCATGTAAATTCGGTCTATAGAAACGTCTGTTACGTTTTCAGAATGAGCTTGGGTTGAAAATATATTGCGAAAAACAATGTTATTGTCATCAATGTTATACGTCAGTCAATATAATAGCAGCACAATGCAAATACACTCTTCCAAACAACACATATTTCATTCCTAAGAACATTTCATTTAACTATATTCATTTTAACAGTTTAATAATCAGGCATTGCAGTCAGAATGTAAAAGCGATAAATTCATTAATTATAATACATATAAAATACAGTTGTTAACATTAACTATTGTTTAGAAGCATGAATTTGAACGTAAATAATGCAAAAGTAAATGTTGATCTGTGATTAATAAATGCTGTACAAGTGTTCATTACTAGTTCATGCTATGAATGCAAATAATTAAATATATTAATTGATCCTGGATCATCAATATATAAATTGACTGATGTTGATCCTGGATCATCAATATATAAATTGACCAATGTTGATCCTGGATCATCAATATATAAATTGACCGATGTTGATCCTGGATCATCAATATATAAATTGACCGATGTTGATCCTGGATCATCAATATATAAATTGACTGATGTTGATCCTGGATCATCAATATATAAATTGACCAATGTTGATCTTGGATCATCAATATATAAATTGACTACTGTTGATCCTGGATCATCAATATATAAATTGACTGATGTTGATCCTGGATCATCAATATATAAATTGACCAATGTTGATCTTGGATCATCAATATATAAATTGACTACTGTTGATCCTGGATCATCAATATATAAATTGACCAATGTTGATCCTGGATCATCAATATATAAATTGACCGATGTTGATCCTGGATCATCAATGTATAAATTGACCGATGTTGATTCTGGATCATCAATATATAAATTGACCAATGTTGATCTTGGATCATCAATATATAAATTGACCAATGTTGATCTTGGATCATCAATGTATAAATTAACCGATGTTGATTCTGGATCATCAATATATAAATTGACCGATGTTGATCCTGGATCATCAATATATAAATTGACTAATGTTGATCCTGGATCATCAATATATAAATTGACCAATGTTGATCTTGGATCATCAATATATAAATTGACCGATGTTGATCCTGGATCATCAATATATAAATTGACTAATGTTGATCCTGGATCATCAATATATAAATTGACCAATGTTGATCTTGGATCATCAATATATAAATTGACCGATGTTGATCCTGGATCATCAATATATAAATTGACTGATGTTGATCCTGGATCATCAATATATAAATTGACTAATGTTGATCCTGGATCATCAATATATAAATTGACCGATGTTGATCCTGGATCATCAATATATAAATTGATCAATGTTGATCCTGGATCATCAATATATAAATTGACTGATGTTGATCCTGGATCATCAATATATAAATTGACTGATGTTGATCCTGGATCATCAATATATAAATTGACCGATGTTGATCCTGGATCATCAATATATAAATTGACTACTGTTGATCCTGGATCATCAATATATAAATTGACCAATGTTGATCCTGGATCATCAATATATAAATTGACCGATGTTGATCCTGGATCATCAATATGTAAATTGACCATTGTTGATCCTGGATCATCAATATATAAATTGACCAATGTTGATCCTGGATCATCAATATATAAATTGACTAATGTTGATCCTGGATCATCAATATATAAATTGACCAATGTTGATCCTGGATCATCAATATATAAATTGACTAATGTTGATCCTGGATCATCAATATATAAATTGACTAATGTTGATCCTGGATCATCAATATATAAATTGACCAATGTTGATCCTGGATCATCAATATATAAATTGACCAATGTTGATCCTGGATCATCAATATATAAATTGACCAATGTTGATCCTGGATCATCAATATATAAATTGACCAATGTTGATTCTGGATCATCAATATATAAATTGACTGATGTTGATCCTGGATCATCAATATATAAATTGACCGATGTTGATCCTGGATCATCAATATATAAATTGACCGATGTTGATCCTGGATCATCAATATATAAATTGACTGATGTTGATCCTGGATCATCAATATATAAATTGACTGATGTTGATCCTGGATCATCAATATATAAATTGACTGATGTTGATCCTGGATCATCAATATATAAATTGACCAATGTTGATCCTGGATCATCAATAGATAAATTGACTGATGTTGATCCTGGATCATCAATATATAAATTGACCGATGTTGATCCTGGATCATCAATAGATAAATTGACCGATGTTGATCCTGGATCATCAATATATAAATTGACTGATGTTGATCCTGGATCATCAATATATAAATTGACTGATGTTGATCCTGGATCATCAATATATAAATTGACCAATGTTGATTCTGGATCATCAATATATAAATTGACTGATGTTGATCCTGGATCATCAATATATAAATTGACCGATGTTGATCCTGGATCATCAATATATAAATTGACTACTGTTGATCCTGGATCATCAATATATAAATTGACCGATGTTGATCCTGGATCATCAATATATAAATTGACTACTGTTGATCCTGGATCATCAATATATAAATTGACTGATGTTGATCCTGGATCATCAATATATAAATTGACCGATGTTGATCCTGGATCATCAATATATAAATTGACTGATGTTGATCCTGGATCATCAATATATAAATTGACCAATGTTGATCCTGGATCATCAATATATAAATTGACCAATGTTGATCTTGAATCATCAATATATAAATTGACCAATGTTGATCTTGGATCATCAATATATAAATTGACCGATGTTGATTCTGGATCATCAATATATAAATTGACTGATGTTGATCCTGGATCATCAATATATAAATTGACTACTGTTGATCCTGGATCATCAATATATAAATTGACTGATGTTGATCCTGGATCATCAATAGATAAATTGACTGATGTTGATCCTGGATCATCAATATATAAATTGACCAATGTTGATCTTGAATCATCAATATATAAATTGACCGATGTTGATCCTGGATCATCAATATATAAATTGACTAATGTTGATCCTGGATCATCAATATATAAATTGACTAATGTTGATCCTGGATCATCAATATATAAATTGACTAATGTTGATCCTGGATCATCAATATATAAATTGACTGATGTTGATCCTGGATCATCAATATATAAATTGACTAATGTTGATCCTGGATCATCAATAGATAAATTGACTGATGTTGATCCTGGATCATCAATATATAAATTGACCAATGTTGATCTTGAATCATCAATATATAAATTGACCGATGTTGATCCTGGATCATCAATATATAAATTGACTAATGTTGATCCTGGATCATCAATATATAAATTGACTAATGTTGATCCTGGATCATCAATATATAAATTGACCAATGTTGATCCTGGATCATCAATATATAAATTGACTAATGTTGATCCTGGATCATCAATATATAAATTGACTGATGTTGATCCTGGATCATCAATATATAAATTGATCAATGTTGATCCTGGATCATCAATATATAAATTGACCAATGTTGATCCTGGATCATCAATATATAAATTGATCAATGTTGATCCTGGATCATCAATATGTAAATTGACCATTGTTGATCCTGGATCATCAATATATAAATTGACCATTGTTGATCCTGGATCATCAATATATAAATTGACTACTGTTGATCCTGGATCATCAATATGTAAATTGACCATTGTTGATCCTGGATCATCAATATATAAATTGACCATTGTTGATCCTGGATCATCAATATAAAAAATTGACTACTGTTGATCCTGGATCATCAATATATAAATTGAGCAATGTTGATCCTGGATCATCAATATATAAATTGACCATTGTTGATCCTGGATCATCAATATAAAAAATTGACTACTGTTGATCCTGGATCATCAATATATAAATTGACCGATGTTGATCCTGGATCATCAATATATAAATTGACCAATGTTGATCCTGGATCATCAATATATAAATTGACTACTGTTGATCCTGGATCATCAATATATAAATTGACCAATGTTGATCCTGGATCATCAATATAAAAAATTGACTACTGTTGATCCTGGATCATCAATATATAAATTGACTGATGTTGATCCTGGATCATCAATATATAAATTGACTAATGTTGTTCCTGGATCATCAATATAAAAAATTGACTACTGTTGATCCTGGATCATCAATATATAAATTGACCGATGTTGATCCTGGATCATCAATAGATAAATTGACTGATGTTGATCCTGGATCATCAATATATAAATTGACCGATGTTGATCCTGGATCATCAATATATAAATTGACTAATGTTGATCCTGGATCATCAATAGATAAATTGACTGATGTTGATCCTGGATCATCAATATATAAATTGACCGATGTTGATCCTGGATCATCAATATATAAATTGACCGATGTTGATCCTGGATCATCAATATATAAATTGTCCATTGTTGATCCTGGATCATCAATAGGTAAATTGACCATTGTTGATCCTGGATCATCAATATATAAATTGACCGATGTTGATCCTGGATCATCAATATATAAATTGACTGATGTTGATCCTGGATCATCATATATAAATTGACTACTGTTGATCCTGGATCATCAATATATAAATTGACCGATGTTGATCCTGGATCATCAATATATAAATTGATCAATGTTGATCCTGGATCATCAATATATAAATTGACCGATGTTGATCCTGGATCCTGGATCATCAATATATAAATTGACCGATGTTGATCCTGGATCATCAATATATAAATTGACCGATGTTGATCCTGGATCCTGGATCATCAATATATAAATTGACTGATGTTGATCCTGGATCATCAATATAGAAATTGACCGATGTTGATCCTGGATCATCAATATATAAATTGATCAATGTTGATCCTGGATCATCAATATATAAATTGATCAATGTTGATCCTGGATCATCAATATATAAATTGACCGATGTTGATCCTGGATCATCAATATATAAATTGACCGATGTTGATCCTGGATCATCAATATATAAATTGACTACTGTTGATCCTGGATCATCAATATATAAATTGACCGATGTTGATCCTGGATCATCAATATATAAATTGTCCATTGTTGATCCTGGATCATCAATAGGTAAATTGACCATTGTTGATCCTGGATCATCAATATATAAATTGACCGATGTTGATCCTGGATCATCAATATATAAATTGACTGATGTTGATCCTGGATCATCATATATAAATTGACTACTGTTGATCCTGGATCATCAATATATAAATTGACCGATGTTGATCCTGGATCATCAATATATAAATTGATCAATGTTGATCCTGGATCATCAATATATAAATTGACCGATGTTGATCCTGGATCCTGGATCATCAATATATAAATTGACCGATGTTGATCCTGGATCATCAATATATAAATTGACCGATGTTGATCCTGGATCCTGGATCATCAATATATAAATTGACTGATGTTGATCCTGGATCATCAATATAGAAATTGACCGATGTTGATCCTGGATCATCAATATATAAATTGATCAATGTTGATCCTGGATCATCAATATATAAATTGATCAATGTTGATCCTGGATCATCAATATATAAATTGATCAATGTTGATCCTGGATCATCAATATATAAATTGATCAATGTTGATCCTGGATCATCAATATATAAATTGACCGATGTTGATCCTGGATCATCAATATATAAATTGACTACTGTTGATCCTGGATCATCAATATATAAATTGACCGATGTTGATCCTGGATCATCAATATATAAATTGACTACTGTTGATCCTGGATCATCAATATATAAATTGACCGATGTTGATCCTGGATCATCAATATATAAATTGACTAATGTTGATCCTGGATCATCAATATATAAATTGACCATTGTTGATCCTGGATCATCAATATATAAATTGACTGATGTTGATCCTGGATCATCAATATATAAATTGACCAATGTTGATCCTGGATCATCAATATATAAATTGACCAATGTTGATCCTGGATCATCAATATATAAATTGACTAATGTTGATCCTGGATCATCAATATATAAATTGACCATTGTTGATCCTGGATCATCAATATATAAATTGACTGATGTTGATCCTGGATCATCAATATATAAATTGACTGATGTTGATCCTGGATCATCAATATATAAATTGACTGATGTTGATCCTGGATCATCAATATATAAATTGATCAATGTTGATCCTGGATCATCAATATATAAATTGACTGATGTTGATCCTGGATCATCAATATATAAATTGATCAATGTTGATCCTGGATCATCAATATATAAATTGACTGATGTTGATCCTGGATCATCAATATATAAATTGACTAATGTTGATCCTGGATCATCAATATATAAATTGACTACTGTTGATCCTGGATCATCAATATATAAATTGAATGATGTTGATCCTGGATCATCAATATATAAATTGACTGATGTTGATCCTGGATCATCAATATATAAATTGACTACTGTTGATCCTGGATCATCAATATATAAATTGACCGATATTGATCCTGGATCATCAATATATAAATTGACTGATGTTGATCCTGGATCATCAATATATAAATTGACTAATGTTGATCCTGGATCAACAATATATAAATTGACTGATGTTGATCCTGGATCATCAATATAGAAATTGACTGATGTTGATCCTGGATCATCAATATAGAAATTGACTGATGTTGATCCTGGATCATCAATATAGAAATTGACTAATGTTGATCCTGGATCATCAATATATAAATTGACTGATGTTGATCCTGGATCATCAATATATAAATTGACAGATGTTGATCCTGGATCATCAATATATAAATTGACCAATGTTGATCCTGGATCATCAATATATAAATTGACCGATGTTGATCCTGGATCATCAATATATAAATTGACCGATGTTGATCCTGGATCATCAATATATAAATTGATCAATGTTGATCCTGGATCATCAATATATAAATTGACCGATGTTGATCCTGGATCATCAATATATAAATTGACTACTGTTGATCCTGGATCATCAATATATAAATTGACCAATGTTGATCCTGGATCATCAATATATAAATTGACTGATGTTGATCCTGGATCATCAATATATAAATTGACTACTGTTGATCCTGGATCATCAATATATAAA
The DNA here is from genome assembly GCF_052040795.2 of Danio rerio. Taxonomy (NCBI): domain Eukaryota; kingdom Metazoa; phylum Chordata; class Actinopteri; order Cypriniformes; family Danionidae; genus Danio; species Danio rerio. The sequence continues at coordinate 41,469,921 of NC_141042.1, forward strand.
TTGACCAATGTTGATCCTGGATCATCAATATATAAATTGACTACTGTTGATCCTGGATCATCAATATATAAATTGACCAATGTTGATCCTGGATCATCAATATATAAATTGACTACTGTTGATCCTGGATCATCAATATATACATTGACCAATGTTGATCCTGGATCATCAATATATAAATTGACCGATGTTGATCCTGGATCATCAATATATAAATTGACTAATGTTGATCCTGGATCATCAATATATAAATTGACCAATGTTGATCCTGGATCATCAATATATAAATTGACTGATGTTGATCCTGGATCATCAATATATAAATTGACCGATGTTGATCCTGGATCATCGATATATAAATTGACCGATGTTGATCCTGGATCATCAATATATAAATTGACCGATGTTGATCCTGGATCATCAATATATAAATTGACCGATGTTGATCCTGGATCATCAATATATAAATTGACTAATGTTGATCCTGGATCATCAATATATAAATTGACCGATGTTGATCCTGGATCATCAATTGATCCTGGATCATCAATATATAAATTGACCGATGTTGATCCTGGATCATCAATATAGAAATTGACCGATGTTGATCCTGGATCATCAATATATAAATTGACTACTGTTGATCCTGGATCATCAATATATAAATTGACTGATGTTGATCCTGGATCATCAATATATAAATTGACAGATGTTGATCCTGGATCATCAATATATAAATTGACAGATGTTGATCCTGGATCATCAATATATAAATTGACAGATGTTGATCCTGGATCATCAATATATAAATTGACAGATGTTGATCCTGGATCATCAATATATAAATTGACTGATGTTTATCCTGGATCATCAATATATAAATTGACAGATGTTGATCCTGGATCATCAATATATAAATTGACAGATGTTGATCCTGGATCATCAATATATAAATTGACTACTGTTGATCCTGGATCATCAATATATAAATTGACAGATGTTGATCCTGGATCATCAATATATAAATTGACGGATGTTTATCCTGGATCATCAATATATAAATTGACTGATGTTGATCCTGGATCATCAATATATAAATTGACTGATGTTTATCCTGGATCATCAATATATAAATTGACTGATGTTGATCCTGGATCATCAATATATAAATTGACCGATGTTGATCCTGGATCATCAATATATAAATTGACCGATGTTGATCCTGGATCATCAATATATAAATTGATCAATGTTGATCCTGGATCATCAATATATAAATTGACCAATGTTGATCCTGGATCATCAATATATAAATTGACTGATGTTGATCCTGGATCATCAATATATAAATTGACCGATGTTGATCCTGGATCATCAATATATAAATTGACTGATGTTGATCCTGGATCATCAATATATAAATTGACCGATGTTGATCCTGGATCATCAATATATAAATTGATCAATGTTGATCCTGGATCATCAATATATAAATTGACATGTTGATCCTGGATCATCAATATATAAATTGACCGATGTTGATCCTGGATCATCAATATATAAATTGATCAATGTTGATCCTGGATCATCAATATATAAATTGACTGATGTTGATCCTGGATCATCATATATAAATTGACTACTGTTGATCCTGGATCATCAATATATAAATTGACCGATGTTGATCCTGGATCATCAATATATAAATTGACTGATGTTGATCCTGGATCATCATATATAAATTGACTACTGTTGATCCTGGATCATCAATATATAAATTGACATGTTGATCCTGGATCATCAATATATAAATTGACCGATGTTGATCCTGGATCATCAATATATAAATTGATCAATGTTGATCCTGGATCATCAATATATAAATTGACCGATGTTGATCCTGGATCCTGGATCATCAATATATAAATTGACCGATGTTGATCCTGGATCCTGGATCATCAATATATAAATTGACCGATGTTGATCCTGGATCATCAATATATAAATTGACCGATGTTGATCCTGGATCCTGGATCATCAATATATAAATTGACTGATGTTGATCCTGGATCATCAATATATAAATTGACTACTGTTGATCCTGGATCATCAATATATAAATTGACTGATGTTGATCCTGGATCATCAATATATAAATTGACAGATGTTGATCCTGGATCATCAATATATAAATTGACAGATGTTGATCCTGGATCATCAATATATAAATTGACAGATGTTGATCCTGGATCATCAATATATAAATTGACAGATGTTGATCCTGGATCATCAATATATAAATTGACTGATGTTTATCCTGGATCATCAATATATAAATTGACCGATGTTGATCCTGGATCATCAATATATAAATTGACCGATGTTGATCCTGGATCATCAATATATAAATTGACTGATGTTGATCCTGGATCATCAATATATAAATTGACCGATGTTGATCCTGGATCATCAATATATAAATTGACTGATGTTTATCCTGGATCATCAATATATAAATTGACAGATGTTGATCCTGGATCATCAATATATAAATTGACAGATGTTGATCCTGGATCATCAATATATAAATTGACTACTGTTGATCCTGGATCATCAATATATAAATTGACAGATGTTGATCCTGGATCATCAATATATAAATTGACTGATGTTTATCCTGGATCATCAATATATAAATTGACTGATGTTGATCCTGGATCATCAATATATAAATTGACCGATGTTGATCCTGGATCATCAATATATAAATTGACCGATGTTGATCCTGGATCATCAATATATAAATTGATCAATGTTGATCCTGGATCATCAATATATAAATTGACCAATGTTGATCCTGGATCATCAATATATAAATTGACTGATGTTGATCCTGGATCATCAATATATAAATTGACCGATGTTGATCCTGGATCATCAATATATAAATTGACCGATGTTGATCCTGGATCATCAATATATAAATTGATCAATGTTGATCCTGGATCATCAATATATAAATTGACATGTTGATCCTGGATCATCAATATATAAATTGACCGATGTTGATCCTGGATCATCAATATATAAATTGATCAATGTTGATCCTGGATCATCAATATATAAATTGACTGATGTTGATCCTGGATCATCATATATAAATTGACTACTGTTGATCCTGGATCATCAATATATAAATTGACCGATGTTGATCCTGGATCATCAATATATAAATTGACCGATGTTGATCCTGGATCATCAATATATAAATTGATCAATGTTGATCCTGGATCATCAATATATAAATTGACATGTTGATCCTGGATCATCAATATATAAATTGACCGATGTTGATCCTGGATCATCAATATATAAATTGATCAATGTTGATCCTGGATCATCAATATATAAATTGACTGATGTTGATCCTGGATCATCATATATAAATTGACTACTGTTGATCCTGGATCATCAATATATAAATTGACATGTTGATCCTGGATCATCAATATATAAATTGACCGATGTTGATCCTGGATCATCAATATATAAATTGATCAATGTTGATCCTGGATCATCAATATATAAATTGACCGATGTTGATCCTGGATCCTGGATCATCAATATATAAATTGACCGATGTTGATCCTGGATCATCAATATATAAATTGACCGATGTTGATCCTGGATCATCAATATATAAATTGACTGATGTTGATCCTGGATCATCAATATAGAAATTGACCGATGTTGATCCTGGATCATCAATATAGAAATTGACTGATGTTGATCCTGGATCATCAATATATAAATTGACCAATGTTGATCCTGGATCATCAATATATAAATTTACCAATATTGATCCTGGATCATCAATATATAAATTGACTGATGTTGATCCTGGATCATCAATATATAAATTGACCAATGTTGATCCTGGATCATCAATATAGAAATTGACCGATGTTGATCCTGGATCATCAATATATAAATTGACCAATGTTGATCCTGGATCATCAATATATAAATTGACTAATGTTGATCCTGGATCATCAATATATAAATTGATCAATGTTGATCCTGGATCATCAATATATAAATTGACTGATGTTGATCCTGGATCATCAATATATAAATTGACTGATGTTGATCCTGGATCATCAATATATAAATTGATCAATGTTGATCCTGGATCATCAATATATAAATTGACTGATGTTGATCCTGGATCATCAATATATAAATTGACTGATGTTGATCCTGGATCATCAATATATAAATTGACTGATGTTGATCCTGGATCATCAATATATAAATTGATCAATGTTGATCCTGGATCATCAATATATAAATTGATCAATGTTGATCCTGGATCATCAATATATAAATTGACCGATGTTGATCCTGGATCATCAATATATAAATTGACCGATGTTGATCCTGGATCATCAATATATAAATTGACTACTGTTGATCCTGGATCATCAATATATAAATTGACCGATGTTGATCCTGGATCATCAATATATAAATTGACTACTGTTGATCCTGGATCATCAATATATAAATTGACCGATGTTGATCCTGGATCATCAATATATAAATTGACTAATGTTGATCCTGGATCATCAATATATAAATTGACCATTGTTGATCCTGGATCATCAATATATAAATTGACTGATGTTGATCCTGGATCATCAATATATAAATTGACCAATGTTGATCCTGGATCATCAATATATAAATTGACCAATGTTGATCCTGGATCATCAATATATAAATTGACTAATGTTGATCCTGGATCATCAATATATAAATTGACCATTGTTGATCCTGGATCATCAATATATAAATTGACTGATGTTGATCCTGGATCATCAATATATAAATTGACTGATGTTGATCCTGGATCATCAATATATAAATTGACTGATGTTGATCCTGGATCATCAATATATAAATTGATCAATGTTGATCCTGGATCATCAATATATAAATTGACTGATGTTGATCCTGGATCATCAATATATAAATTGATCAATGTTGATCCTGGATCATCAATATATAAATTGACTGATGTTGATCCTGGATCATCAATATATAAATTGACTAATGTTGATCCTGGATCATCAATATATAAATTGACTACTGTTGATCCTGGATCATCAATATATAAATTGAATGATGTTGATCCTGGATCATCAATATATAAATTGAATGATGTTGATCCTGGATCATCAATATATAAATTGACTGATGTTGATCCTGGATCATCAATATATAAATTGACCGATGTTGATCCTGGATCATCAATATATAAATTGACTGATGTTGATCCTGGATCATCAATATATAAATTGACTAATGTTGATCCTGGATCAACAATATATAAATTGACTGATGTTGATCCTGGATCAACAATATATAAATTGACTGATGTTGATCCTGGATCATCAATATATAAATTGACCAATGTTGATCCTGGATCATCAATATATAAATTGACTGATGTTGATCCTGGATCATCAATATATAAATTGACTGATGTTGATCCTGGATCATCAATATATAAATTGATCAATGTTGATCCTGGATCATCAATATATAAATTGACTGATGTTGATCCTGGATCATCAATATATAAATTGACTAATGTTGATCCTGGATCATCAATATATAAATTGACCGATGTTGATCCTGGATCATCAATATAGAAATTGACCGATGTTGATCCTGGATCATCAATATATAAATTGACTGATGTTGATCCTGGATCATCAATATATAAATTGACTGATGTTGATCCTGGATCATCAATATATAAATTGACATGTTGATCCTGGATCATCAATATATAAATTGACTAATGTTGATCCTGGATCATCAATATATAAATTGATCAATGTTGATCCTGGATCATCAATATATAAATTGACCAATGTTGATCCTGGATCATCAATATATAAATTGACTGATGTTGATCCTGGATCATCAATATATAAATTGACTAATGTTGATCCTGGATCATCAATATATAAATTGACTACTGTTGATCCTGTATCATCAATATATAAATTGACTAATGTTGATCCTGGATCATCAATATATAAATTGATCGATGTTGATCCTGGATCATCAATATATAAATTGACTGATGTTGATCCTGGATCATCAATATATAAATTGACTGATGTTGATCCTGGATCATCAATATATAAATTGACCGATGTTGATCCTGGATCATCAATATATAAATTGACCAATGTTGATCCTGGATCATCAATATATAAATTGACTGATGTTTATCCTGGATCATCAATATATAAATTGACTACTGTTGATCCTGGATCATCAATATATAAATTGACTGATGTTGATCCTGGATCATCAATATATAAATTGACCAATGTTGATCCTGGATCATCAATATATAAATTGACTGATGTTGATCCTGGATCATCAATATATAAATTGACCAATGTTGATCCTGGATCATCAATATATAAATTGACCAATGTTGATCCTGGATCATCAATATATAAATTGACTGATGTTTATCCTGGATCATCAATATATAAATTGACTGATGTTGATCCTGGATCATCAATATATAAATTGACTACTGTTGATCCTGGATCATCAATATATAAATTGACCAATGTTGATCCTGGATCATCAATATATAAATTGACCAATGTTGATCCTGGATCATCAATATATAAATTGACCAATGTTGATCCTGGATCATCAATATATAAATTGACTGATGTTTATCCTGGATCATCAATATATAAATTGACTGATGTTGATCCTGGATCATCAATATATAAATTGACTGATGTTGATCCTGGATCATCAATATATAAATTGACTGATGTTTATCCTGGATCATCAATATATAAATTGACTGATGTTGATCCTGGATCATCAATATATAAATTGACCAATGTTGATCCTGGATCATCAATATATAAATTGACTGATGTTGATCCTGGATCATCAATATATAAATTGACTACTGTTGATCCTGGATCATCAATATATAAATTGACTACTGTTGATCCTGGATCATCAATATATAAATTGACCGATGTTGATCCTGGATCATCAATATATAAATTGACTACTGTTGATCCTGGATCATCAATATATAAATTGACCAATGTTGATCCTGGATCATCAATATATAAATTGACCGATGTTGATCCTGGATCATCAATATATAAATTGACCGATGTTGATCCTGGATCATCAATATATAAATTGACCAATGTTGATCCTGGATCATCAATATATAAATTGACAGATGTTGATCCTGGATCATCAATATATAAATTGACCAATGTTGATCCTGGATCATCAATTGATCCTGGATCATCAATATATAAATTGACCGATGTTGATCCTGGATCATCAATATAGAAATTGACCGATGTTGATCCTGGATCATCAATATATAAATTGACTGATGTTGATCCTGGATCATCAATATATAAATTGACAGATGTTGATCCTGGATCATCAATATATAAATTGACTACTGTTGATCCTGGATCATCAATATATAAATTGACTGATGTTGATCCTGGATCATCAATATATAAATTGACAGATGTTGATCCTGGATCATCAATATATAAATTGACAGATGTTGATCCTGGATCATCAATATATAAATTGACTGATGTTTATCCTGGATCATCAATATATAAATTGACTGATGTTGATCCTGGATCATCAATATATAAATTGACTGATGTTGATCCTGGATCCTGGATCATCAATATATAAATTGACCAATGTTGATCCTGGATCATCAATATATAAATTGACCGATGTTGATCCTGGATCATCAATATATAAATTGACCGATGTTGATCCTGGATCATCAATATATAAATTGACCAATGTTGATCCTGGATCATCAATATATAAATTGACCAATGTTGATCCTGGATCATCAATATATAAATTGATCAATGTTGATCCTGGATCATCAATATATAAATTGACATGTTGATCCTGGATCATCAATATATAAATTGACCGATGTTGATCCTGGATCATCAATATATAAATTGATCAATGTTGATCCTGGATCATCAATATATAAATTGACTGATGTTGATCCTGGATCATCATATATAAATTGACCGATGTTGATCCTGGATCATCAATATATAAATTGACTGATGTTGATCCTGGATCATCATATATAAATTGACTACTGTTGATCCTGGATCATCAATATATAAATTGACAGATGTTGATCCTGGATCATCAATATATAAATTGATCAATGTTGATCCTGGATCATCAATATATAAATTGACCGATGTTGATCCTGGATCCTGGATCATCAATATATAAATTGACCGATGTTGATCCTGGATCCTGGATCATCAATATATAAATTGACTGATGTTGATCCTGGATCATCAATATAGAAATTGACCGATGTTGATCCTGGATCATCAATATAGAAATTGACTGATGTTGATCCTGGATCCTGGATCATCAATATATAAATTGACTGATGTTGATCCTGGATCATCAATATAGAAATTGACCGATGTTGATCCTGGATCATCAATATAGAAATTGACTGATGTTGATCCTGGATCCTGGATCATCAATATATAAATTGACTGATGTTGATCCTGGATCCTGGATCATCAATATATAAATTGACCGATGTTGATCCTGGATCCTGGATCATCAATATATAAATTGACTGATGTTGATCCTGGATCATCAATATAGAAATTGACCGATGTTGATCCTGGATCATCAATATAGAAATTGACTGATGTTGATCCTGGATCATCAATATATAAATTGACCAATGTTGATCCTGGATCATCAATATATAAATTTACCAATGTTGATCCTGGATCATCAATATATAAATTGACTGATGTTGATCCTGGATCATCAATATATAAATTGACCAATGTTGATCCTGGATCATCAATATATAAATTGACCAATGTTGATCCTGGATCATCAATATATAAATTGACAGATGTTGATCCTGGATCATCAATATATAAATTGACTACTGTTGATCCTGGATCATCAATATATAAATTGACTAATGTTGATCCTGGATCATCAATATATAAATTGATCAATGTTGATCCTGGATCATCAATATATAAATTGACTGATGTTGATCCTGGATCATCAATATATAAATTGACTGATGTTGATCCTGGATCATCAATATATAAATTGATCAATGTTGATCCTGGATCATCAATATATAAATTGATCAATGTTGATCCTGGATCATCAATATATAAATTGACCGATGTTGATCCTGGATCATCAATATATAAATTGACCGATGTTGATCCTGGATCATCAATATATAAATTGACTACTGTTGATCCTGGATCATCAATATATAAATTGACCGATGTTGATCCTGGATCATCAATATATAAATTGACTACTGTTGATCCTGGATCATCAATATATAAATTGACCGATGTTGATCCTGGATCATCAATATATAAATTGACTAATGTTGATCCTGGATCATCAATATATAAATTGACCAATGTTGATCCTGGATCATCAATATATAAATTGACCAATGTTGATCCTGGATCATCAATATATAAATTGACTAATGTTGATCCTGGATCATCAATATATAAATTGACCATTGTTGATCCTGGATCATCAATATATAAATTGACTGATGTTGATCCTGGATCATCAATATATAAATTGACTGATGTTGATCCTGGATCATCAATATATAAATTGACTGATGTTGATCCTGGATCATCAATATATAAATTGATCAATGTTGATCCTGGATCATCAATATATAAATTGACTGATGTTGATCCTGGATCATCAATATATAAATTGATCAATGTTGATCCTGGATCATCAATATATAAATTGACTGATGTTGATCCTGGATCATCAATATATAAATTGACTAATGTTGATCCTGGATCATCAATATATAAATTGACTACTGTTGATCCTGGATCATCAATATATAAATTGACTGATGTTGATCCTGGATCATCAATATATAAATTGACTACTGTTGATCCTGGATCATCAATATATAAATTGACTGATGTTGATCCTGGATCATCAATATATAAATTGACTACTGTTGATCCTGGATCATCAATATATAAATTGACCGATGTTGATCCTGGATCATCAATATATAAATTGACTACTGTTGATCCTGGATCATCAATATATAAATTGACCGATGTTGATCCTGGATCAACAATATATAAATTGACTGATGTTGATCCTGGATCATCAATATATAAATTGACCAATGTTGATCCTGGATCATCAATATATAAATTGACTGATGTTGATCCTGGATCATCAATATATAAATTGATCAATGTTGATCCTGGATCATCAATATATAAATTGACTGATGTTGATCCTGGATCATCAATATATAAATTGACTGATGTTGATCCTGGATCATCAATATATAAATTGACTAATGTTGATCCTGGATCATCAATATATAAATTGACCGATGTTGATCCTGGATCATCAATATATAAATTGACTGATGTTGATCCTGGATCATCAATATAGAAATTGACCGATGTTGATCCTGGATCATCAATATATAAATTGACTAATGTTGATCCTGGATCATCAATATATAAATTGATCAATGTTGATCCTGGATCATCAATATATAAATTGACTACTGTTGATCCTGGATCATCAATATAGAAATTGACTACTGTTGATCCTGGATCATCAATATAGAAATTGACTACTGTTGATCCTGGATCATCAATATATAAATTGACTGATGTTGATCCTGGATCATCAATATATAAATTGACTGATGTTGATCCTGGATCATCAATATGTAAATTGTCTGATGTTGATCCTGGATCATCAATATATAAATTGACCGATGTTGATCCTGGATCATCAATATATAAATTGACATGTTGATCCTGGATCATCAATATATAAATTGACTAATGTTGATCCTGGATCATCAATATATAAATTGACTGATGTTGATCCTGGATCATCAATATGTAAATTGACCGATGTTGATCCTGGATCATCAATATATAAATTGACTACTGTTGATCCTGGATCATCAATATATAAATTGACTAATGTTGATCCTGGATCATCGATATATAAATTGACTGATGTTGATCCTGGATCATCAATATATAAATTGACTGATGTTGATCCTGGATCATCAATATATAAATTGACTGATGTTGATCCTGGATCATCAATATATAAATTGACTGATGTTGATCCTGGATCATCAATATATAAATTGACCAATGTTGATCCTGGATCATCAATATATAAATTGACTAATGTTGATCCTGGATCATCAATATATAAATTGATCAATGTTGATCCTGGATCATCAATATATAAATTGACCAATGTTGATCCTGGATCATCAATATAGAAATTGACCGATGTTGATCCTGGATCATCAATATATAAATTGACTGATGTTGATCCTGGATCATCAATATATAAATTGACTGATGTTGATCCTGGATCATCAATATATAAATTGACATGTTGATCCTGGATCATCAATATATAAATTGACTAATGTTGATCCTGGATCATCAATATATAAATTGATCAATGTTGATCCTGGATCATTAATATATAAATTGACCAATGTTGATCCTGGATCATCAATATAGAAATTGACCAATGTTGATCCTGGATCATCAATATATAAATTGACTAATGTTGATCCTGGATCATCAATATATAAATTGACTACTGTTGATCCTGGATCATCAATATATAAATTGACTAATGTTGATCCTGGATCATCAATATATAAATTGATCAATGTTGATCCTGGATCATCAATATATAAATTGACTGATGTTGATCCTGGATCATCAATATATAAATTGACTGATGTTGATCCTGGATCATCAATATATAAATTGACTGATGTTGATCCTGGATCATCAATATATAAATTGATCAATGTTGATCCTGGATCATCAATATATAAATTGATCAATGTTGATCCTGGATCATCAATATATAAATTGACTGATGTTGATCCTGGATCATCAATATATAAATTGACCGATGTTGATCCTGGATCATCAATATATAAATTGACCAATGTTGATCCTGGATCATCAATATATAAATTGACCGATGTTGATCCTGGATCATCAATATATAAATTGACTACTGTTGATCCTGGATCATCAATATATAAATTGACCGATGTTGATCCTGGATCATCAATATATAAATTGACCGATGTTGATCCTGGATCATCAATATATAAATTGACTACTGTTGATCCTGGATCATCAATATATAAATTGACCGATGTTGATCCTGGATCATCAATATATAAATTGACTACTGTTGATCCTGGATCATCAATATATAAATTGACCGATGTTGATCCTGGATCATCAATATATAAATTGACTAATGTTGATCCTGGATCATCAATATATAAATTGACCATTGTTGATCCTGGATCATCAATATATAAATTGACTGATGTTGATCCTGGATCATCAATATATAAATTGACCAATGTTGATCCTGGATCATCAATATATAAATTGACTAATGTTGATCCTGGATCATCAATATATAAATTGACCATTGTTGATCCTGGATCATCAATATATAAATTGACTGATGTTGATCCTGGATCATCAATATATAAATTGACTGATGTTGATCCTGGATCATCAATATATAAATTGACTGATGTTGATCCTGGATCATCAATATATAAATTGATCAATGTTGATCCTGGATCATCAATATATAAATTGACTGATGTTGATCCTGGATCATCAATATATAAATTGACTGATGTTGATCCTGGATCATCAATATATAAATTGACTGATGTTGATCCTGGATCATCAATATATAAATTGACTGATGTTGATCCTGGATCATCAATATATAAATTGATCAATGTTGATCCTGGATCATCAATATATAAATTGAATGATGTTGATCCTGGATCATCAATATATAAATTGACTGATGTTGATCCTGGATCATCAATATATAAATTGACTGATGTTGATCCTGGATCATCAATATATAAATTGAATGATGTCGATCCTGGATCATCAATATATAAATTGACTACTGTTGATCCTGGATCATCAATATATAAATTGAATGATGTTGATCCTGGATCATCAATATATAAATTGACTGATGTTGATCCTGGATCATCAATATATAAATTGACTACTGTTGATCCTGGATCATCAATATATAAATTGACCGATGTTGATCCTGGATCATCAATATATAAATTGACTGATGTTGATCCTGGATCATCAATATATAAATTGATCAATGTTGATCCTGGATCATCAATATATAAATTGACTGATGTTGATCCTGGATCATCAATATATAAATTGACTGATGTTGATCCTGGATCATCAATATAGAAATTGACCGATGTTGATCCTGGATCATCAATATATAAATTGACTGATGTTGATCCTGGATCATCAATATATAAATTGACTACTGTTGATCCTGGATCATCAATATATAAATTGACCGATGTTGATCCTGGATCATCAATATATAAATTGACTAATGTTGATCCTGGATCATCAATATATAAATTGACTACTGTTGATCCTGGATCATCAATATAGAAATTGACTGATGTTGATCCTGGATCATCAATATATAAATTGACTGATGTTGATCCTGGATCATCAATATAGAAATTGACTACTGTTGATCCTGGATCATCAATATATAAATTGACTGATGTTGATCCTGGATCATCAATATAGAAATTGACTACTGTTGATCCTGGATTATCAATATAGAAATTGACTACTGTTGATCCTGGATCATCAATATAGAAATTGACTACTGTTGATCCTGGATCATCAATATAGAAATTGACTACTGTTGATCCTGGATCATCAATATATAAATTGACTGATGTTGATCCTGGATCATCAATATATAAATTGACTGATGTTGATCGTGGATCATCAATATGTAAATTGTCTGATGTTGATCCTGGATCATCAATATATAAATTGACCAATGTTGATCCTGGATCATCAATATATAAATTGACTGATGTTGATCCTGGATCATCAATATATAAATTGACTAATGTTGATCCTGGATCATCAATATATAAATTGACTGATGTTGATCCTGGATCATCAATATGTAAATTGACCGATGTTGATCCTGGATCATCAATATGTAAATTGACCGATGTTGATCCTGGATCATCAATATATAAATTGACTACTGTTGATCCTGGATCATCAATATATAAATTGACTAATGTTGATCCTGGATCATCGATATATAAATTGACTGATGTTGATCCTGGATCATCAATATATAAATTGACTGATGTTGATCCTGGATCATCAATATATAAATTGACTGATGTTGATCCTGGATCATCAATATATAAATTGACTGATGTTGATCCTGGATCAACAATATATAAATTGACTACTGTTGATCCTGGATCATCAATATATAAATTGACTAATGTTGATCCTGGATCATCAATATATAAATTGACTAATGTTGATCCTGGATCATCAATATATAAATTGATCAATGTTGATCCTGGATCATCAATATATAAATTGACCGATGTTGATCCTGGATCATCAATATATAAATTGACCGATGTTGATCCTGGATCATCAATATATAAATTGACTAATGTTGATCCTGGATCATCAATATATAAATTGACTAATGTTGATCCTGGATCATCAATATATAAATTGATCAATGTTGATCCTGGATCATCAATATATAAATTGACTAATGTTGATCCTGGATCATCAATATATAAATTGACTGATGTTGATCCTGGATCATCAATATATAAATTGATCAATGTTGATCCTGGATCATCAATATATAAATTGACTAATGTTGATCCTGGATCATCAATATATAAATTGACTGATGTTGATCCTGGATCATTAATATATAAATTGACTAATGTTGATCCTGGATCATCAATATATAAATTGACTAATGTTGATCCTGGATCATCAATATATAAATTGACTGATGTTGATCCTGGATCATCAATATATAAATTGACTAATGTTGATCCTGGATCATCAATATATAAATTGACTAATGTTGATCCTGGATCATCAATATATAAATTGATCAATGTTGATCCTGGATCATCAATATATAAATTGACTAATGTTGATCCTGGATCATCAATATATAAATTGACTGATGTTGATCCTGGATCATCAATATATAAATTGACTAATGTTGATCCTGGATCATCAATATATAAATTGACTAATGTTGATCCTGGATCATCAATATATAAATTGACTGATGTTGATCCTGGATCATCAATATATAAATTGACTAATGTTGATCCTGGATCATCAATATATAAATTGATCAATGTTGATCCTGGATCATCAATATATAAATTGACTAATGTTGATCCTGGATCATCGATATATAAATTGACTAATGTTGATCCTGGATCATCAATATATAAATTGACTGATGTTGATCCTGGATCATCAATATATAAATTGACATGTTGATCCTGGATCATCAATATATAAATTGACTGATGTTGATCCTGGATCAACAATATATAAATTGACTAATGTTGATCCTGGATCATCAATATATAAATTGACTGATGTTGATCCTGGATCATCAATATATAAATTGATCAATGTTGATCCTGGATCATCAATATATAAATTGATCAATGTTGATCCTGGATCATCAATATATAAATTGACTAATGTTGATCCTGGATCATCAATATAGAAATTGACTGATGTTGATCCTGGATCATCAATATAGAAATTGACTACTGTTGATCCTGGATCATCAATATATAAATTGATCAATGTTGATCCTGGATCATCAATATATAAATTGATCAATGTTGATCCTGGATCATCAATATATAAATTGACTAATGTTGATCCTGGATCATCAATATATAAATTGACTGATGTTGATCCTGGATCATCAATATATAAATTGACTGATGTTGATCCTGGATCATCAATATATAAATTGACTAATGTTGATCCTGGATCATCAATATATAAATTGACTGATGTTGATCCTGGATCATCAATATATAAATTGACTAATGTTGATCCTGGATCATCAATATATAAATTGATCAATGTTGATCCTGGATCATCAATATATAAATTGACTAATGTTGATCCTGGATCATCGATATATAAATTGACTAATGTTGATCCTGGATCATCAATATATAAATTGACTGATGTTGATCCTGGATCATCAATATATAAATTGACATGTTGATCCTGGATCATCAATATATAAATTGACTGATGTTGATCCTGGATCAACAATATATAAATTGACTAATGTTGATCCTGGATCATCAATATATAAATTGACTGATGTTGATCCTGGATCATCAATATATAAATTGATCAATGTTGATCCTGGATCATCAATATATAAATTGATCAATGTTGATCCTGGATCATCAATATATAAATTGACTAATGTTGATCCTGGATCATCAATATAGAAATTGACTGATGTTGATCCTGGATCATCAATATAGAAATTGACTACTGTTGATCCTGGATCATCAATATATAAATTGATCAATGTTGATCCTGGATCATCAATATATAAATTGATCAATGTTGATCCTGGATCATCAATATATAAATTGACTAATGTTGATCCTGGATCATCAATATATAAATTGACTAATGTTTATCCTGGATCATCAATATATAAATTGACTACTGTTGATCCTGGATCATCAATATATAAATTGACTGATGTTGATCCTGGATCATCAATATATAAATTGACTGATGTTGATCCTGGATCATCAATATATAAATTGACTAATGTTGATCCTGGATCATCAATATATAAATTGACTACTGTTGATCCTGGATCATCAATATATAAATTGACTAATGTTGATCCTGGATCATCAATATATAAATTGACTGATGTTGATCCTGGATCATCAATATATAAATTGACTACTGTTGATCCTGGATCATCAATATATAAATTGACTGATGTTGATTCTGGATCATCAATATAGAAATTGACTGATGTTGATCCTGGATCATCAATATAGAAATTGACTACTGTTGATCCTGGATCATCAATATATAAATTGACTGATGTTGATTCTGGATCATCAATATATAAATTGACTACTGTTGATCCTGGATCATCAATATATAAATTGACTGATGTTGATCCTGGATCATCAATATATAAATTGACTACTGTTGATCCTGGATCATCAATATATAAATTGACTGATGTTGATCCTGGATCATCAATATATAAATTGACTACTGTTGATCCTGGATCATCGATATATAAATTGACTAATGTTGATCCTGGATCATCAATATATAAATTGACTAATGTTGATCCTGGATCATCAATATATAAATTGACTGATGTTGATCCTGGATCATCAATATAGAAATTGACTAATGTTGATCCTGGATCATCAATATATAAATTGACTACTGTTGATCCTGGATCATCGATATATAAATTGACTGATGTTGATCCTGGATCATCAATATATAAATTGACTGATGTTGATCCTGGATCATCAATATAGAAATTGACCGATGTTGATCCTGGATCATCAATATATAAATTGACTAATGTTGATCCTGGATCATCAATATATAAATTGACATGTTGATCCTGGATCATCAATATAGAAATTGACCGATGTTGATCCTGGATCATCAATATATAAATTGACTAATGTTGATCCTGGATCATCAATATATAAATTGACTGATGTTGATCCTGGATCATCAATATAGAAATTGACTACTGTTGATCCTGG
This sequence comes from Danio rerio, assembly GCF_052040795.2. NCBI lineage: Eukaryota > Metazoa > Chordata > Actinopteri > Cypriniformes > Danionidae > Danio > Danio rerio. The sequence goes on from NC_141042.1 coordinate 41,487,844, forward strand.
ATCATCAATATATAAATTGACTGATGTTGATCCTGGATCATCAATATAGAAATTGACCGATGTTGATCCTGGATCATCAATATATAAATTGACTAATGTTGATCCTGGATCATCAATATATAAATTGACTAATGTTGATCCTGGATCATCAATATAGAAATTGACTACTGTTGATCCTGGATCATCAATATAGAAATTGACTAATGTTGATCCTGGATCATCAATATATAAATTGACTGATGTTGATCCTGGATCATCAATATATAAATTGACTAATGTTGATCCTGGATCATCAATATATAAATTGACTGATGTTGATCCTGGATCATCAATATATAAATTGACTACTGTTGATCCTGGATCATCAATATATAAATTGACTAATGTTGATCCTGGATCATCAATATATAAATTGACTGATGTTTATCCTGGATCATCAATATATATATTGACTACTGTTGATCCTGGATCATCGATATATAAATTGACTGATGTTGATCCTGGATCATCAATATATAAATTGACCGATGTTGATCCTGGATCATCAATATATAAATTGACTGATGTTGATCCTGGATCATCAATATATAAATTGACTAATGTTGATCCTGGATCATCAATATATAAATTGACTACTGTTGATCCTGGATCATCAATATATAAATTGACTACTGTTGATCCTGGATCATCAATATATAAATTGACTACTGTTGATCCTGGATCATCAATATATAAATTGACTAATGTTGATCCTGGATCATCGATATATAAATTGACTGATGTTGATCCTGGATCATCAATATATAAATTGACTAATGTTGATCCTGGATCATCAATATATAAATTGACTGATGTTGATCCTGGATCATCAATGTATAAACTGACCGATATTGATCCTGGATCATCAATATATAAATTGATCAATGTTGATCCTGGATCATCAATATATAAATTGACTGATGTTGATCCTGGATCATCAATATATAAATTGACTGATGTTGATCCTGGATCATCAATATATAAATTGACTGATGTTGATCCTGGATCATCAATATATAAATTGATCAATGTTGATCCTGGATCATCAATATATAAATTGACCGATGTTGATCCTGGATCATCAATATATAAATTGACTAATGTTGATCCTGGATCATCAATATATAAATTGACTGATGTTGATCCTGGATCATCAATATATAAATTGACTGATGTTGATCCTGGATCATCAATATATAAATTGACTGATGTTGATCCTGGATCATCAATATATAAATTGATCAATGTTGATCCTGGATCATCAATATATAAATTGACCGATGTTGATCCTGGATCATCAATATATAAATTGACTAATGTTGATCCTGGATCATCAATATATAAATTGACTGATGTTGATCCTGGATCATCAATATATAAATTGACTGATGTTGATCCTGGATCATCAATATATAAATTGACCGATGTTGATCCTGGATCATCAATATATAAATTGACTGATGTTGATCCTGGATCATCAATATATAAATTGACTGATGTTGATCCTGGATCATCAATATATAAATTGACTGATGTTGATCCTGGATCATCAATATATAAATTGACTAATGTTGATCCTGGATCATCAATATATAAATTGATCAATGTTGATCCTGGATCATCAATATATAAATTGACATGTTGATCCTGGATCATCAATATATAAATTGATCAATGTTGATCCTGGATCATCAATATATAAATTGACATGTTGATCCTGGATCATCAATATATAAATTGACTGATGTTGATCCTGGATCATCAATATATAAATTGATCAATGTTGATCCTGGATCATCAATATATAAATTGACCATTGTTGATCCTGGATCATCAATATATAAATTGATCAATGTTGATCCTGGACCATCAATATATAAATTGACTGATATTGATCCTGGATCATCAATATATAAATTGATCAATGTTGATCCTGGATCATCAATATATAAATTGACCAATGTTGATCCTGGATCATCAATATATAAATTGACATGTTGATCCTGGATCATCAATATATAAATTGACTAATGTTGATCCTGGATCATCAATATATAAATTGACTACTGTTGATCCTGGATCATCATTATATAAATTTACTGATGTTGATCCTGGATCATCAATATATAAATTGACTGATGTTGATCCTGGATCATCAATATATAAATTGACTGATGTTGATCCTGGATCATCAATATATAAATTGACTGATGTTGATCCTGGATCATCAATATATAAATTGATCAATGTTGATCCTGGATCATCAATATATAAATTGATCAATGTTGATCCTGGATCATCAATATATAAATTGACTAATGTTGATCCTGGATCATCAATATATAAATTGACTGATGTTGATCCTGGATCATCCATATATAAATTGATCAATGTTGATCCTGGATCATCAATATATAAATTGACTGATGTTGATCCTGGATCATCAATATATAAATTGACCAATGTTGATCCTGGATCATCAATATATAAATTGACTGATGTTGATCCTGGATCATCAATATATAAATTGACTGATGTTGATCCTGGATCATCAATATGTAAATTGACTGATGTTGATCCTGGATCATCAATATATAAATTGATCAATGTTGATCCTGGATCAACAATATATAAATTGACCATTGTTGATCCTGGATCATCAATATATAAATTGATCAATGTTGATCCTGGATCATCAATGTATAAATTGACCGATGTTGATCCTGGATCATCAATATATAAACTGACCGATATTGATCCTGGATCATCAATATATAAATTGATCAATGTTGATCCTGGATCATCAATATATAAACTGACCGATATTGATCCTGGATCATCAATATATAAATTGACTGATGTTGATCCTGGATCATCAATATATAAATTGACTGATGTTGATCCTGGATCATCAATATATAAATTGACTGATGTTGATCCTGGATCATCAATATATAAATTGACCGATGTTGATCCTGGATCAACAATATATAAATTGACCATTGTTGATCCTGGATCATCAATATATAAATTGATCAATGTTGATCCTGGATCATCAATGTATAAATTGACCGATGTTGATCCTGGATCATCAATATATAAACTGACCGATATTGATCCTGGATCATCAATATATAAATTGATCAATGTTGATCCTGGATCATCAATATATAAATTGACTGATGTTGATCCTGGATCATCAATATATAAATTGATCAATGTTGATCCTGGATCATCAATATATAAATTGACCGATGTTGATCCTGGATCATCAATATATAAATTGACTAATGTTGATCCTGGATCATCAATATATAAATTGACATGTTGATCCTGGATCATCAATATGTAAATTGACCGATGTTGATCCTGGATCATGAATATGTAAATTGACCGATGTTGATCCTGGATCATCAATATGTAAATTGACCGATGTTGATCCTGGATCATCAATATATAAATTGACTGATGTTGATCCTGGATCATCAATATATAAATTGATCAATGTTGATCCTGGATAATCAATGTATAAATTGACTGATGTTGATCCTGGATCATCAATATATAAATTGACTGATGTTGATCCTGGATCATCAATATATAAATTGACTGATGTTGATCCTGGATCATCAATATATAAATTGACTAATGTTGATCCTGGATCATCAATATATAAATTGACCGATGTTGATCCTGGATCATCAATATATAAATTGACTGATGTTGATCCTGGATCATCAATATAGAAATTGACCGATGTTGATCCTGGATCATCAATATATAAATTGACTAATGTTGATCCTGGATCATCAATATATAAATTGACTACTGTTGATCCTGGATCATCAATATAGAAATTGACTACTGTTGATCCTGGATCATCAATATAGAAATTGACTACTGTTGATCCTGGATCATCAATATATAAATTGACTGATGTTGATCCTGGATCATCAATATGTAAATTGTCTGATGTTGATCCTGGATCATCAATATATAAATTGACCAATGTTGATCCTGGATCATCAATATATAAATTGACTGATGTTGATCCTGGATCATCAATATGTAAATTGACTGATGTTGATCCTGGATCATCAATATATAAATTGACTGATGTTGATCCTGGATCATCAATATGTAAATTGACTGATGTTGATCCTGGATCATCAATATATAAATTGACTAATGTTGATCCTGGATCATCAATATATAAATTGACTGATGTTGATCCTGGATCATCAATATGTAAATTGACCGATGTTGATCCTGGATCATCAATATGTAAATTGACCGATGTTGATCCTGGATCATCAATATATAAATTGACTACTGTTGATCCTGGATCATCAATATATAAATTGACTAATGTTGATCCTGGATCATCGATATATAAATTGACTGATGTTGATCCTGGATCATCAATATATAAATTGACTGATGTTGATCCTGGATCATCAATATATAAATTGACTGATGTTGATCCTGGATCATCAATATATAAATTGACCAATGTTGATCCTGGATCATCAATATATAAATTGACTAATGTTGATCCTGGATCATCAATATATAAATTGACCAATGTTGATCCTGGATCATCAATATATAAATTGACTAATGTTGATCCTGGATCATCAATATATAAATTGATCAATGTTGATCCTGGATCATCAATATATAAATTGACCAATGTTGATCCTGGATCATCAATATAGAAATTGACCGATGTTGATCCTGGATCATCAATATATAAATTGACTGATGTTGATCCTGGATCATCAATATATAAATTGACTGATGTTGATCCTGGATCATCAATATATAAATTGACATGTTGATCCTGGATCATCAATATATAAATTGACTAATGTTGATCCTGGATCATCAATATATAAATTGATCAATGTTGATCCTGGATCATCAATATATAAATTGACCAATGTTGATCCTGGATCATCAATATAGAAATTGACCAATGTTGATCCTGGATCATCAATATATAAATTGACTAATGTTGATCCTGGATCATCAATATATAAATTGACTACTGTTGATCCTGGATCATCAATATATAAATTGACTAATGTTGATCCTGGATCATCAATATATAAATTGATCAATGTTGATCCTGGATCATCAATATATAAATTGACTGATGTTGATCCTGGATCATCAATATATAAATTGACTGATGTTGATCCTGGATCATCAATATATAAATTGATCAATGTTGATCCTGGATCATCAATATATAAATTGACTGATGTTGATCCTGGATCATCAATATATAAATTGACCGATGTTGATCCTGGATCATCAATATATAAATTGACCGATGTTGATCCTGGATCATCAATATATAAATTGACTACTGTTGATCCTGGATCATCAATATATAAATTGACCGATGTTGATCCTGGATCATCAATATATAAATTGACCGATGTTGATCCTGGATCATCAATATATAAATTGACTACTGTTGATCCTGGATCATCAATATATAAATTGACTGATGTTGATCCTGGATCATCAATATATAAATTGACCAATGTTGATCCTGGATCATCAATATATAAATTGACATGTTGATCCTGGATCATCAATATATAAATTGATCAATGTTGATCCTGGATCATCAATATATAAATTGACTAATGTTGATCCTGGATCATCAATATATAAATTGACTGATGTTGATCCTGGATCATCCATATATAAATTGATCAATGTTGATCCTGGATCATCAATATATAAATTGACTGATGTTGATCCTGGATCATCAATATATAAATTGACTGATGTTGATCCTGGATCATCAATATGTAAATTGACTGATGTTGATCCTGGATCATCAATATATAAATTGACCAATGTTGATCCTGGATCATCAATATATAAATTGACTGATGTTGATCCTGGATCGTCAATATATAAATTGACTGATGTTGATCCTGGATCATCAATATGTAAATTGACTGATGTTGATCCTGGATCATCAATATATAAATTGATCAATGTTGATCCTGGATCAACAATATATAAATTGACCATTGTTGATCCTGGATCATCAATATATAAATTGATCAATGTTGATCCTGGATCATCAATGTATAAATTGACCGATGTTGATCCTGGATCATCAATATATAAACTGACCGATATTGATCCTGGATCATCAATATATAAATTGATCAATGTTGATCCTGGATCATCAATATATAAACTGACCGATATTGATCCTGGATCATCAATATATAAATTGACTGATGTTGATCCTGGATCATCAATATATAAATTGACTGATGTTGATCCTGGATCATCAATATATAAATTGACTGATGTTGATCCTGGATCATCAATATATAAATTGACCGATGTTGATCCTGGATCAACAATATATAAATTGACCATTGTTGATCCTGGATCATCAATATATAAATTGATCAATGTTGATCCTGGATCATCAATGTATAAATTGACCGATGTTGATCCTGGATCATCAATATATAAACTGACCGATATTGATCCTGGATCATCAATATATAAATTGATCAATGTTGATCCTGGATCATCAATATATAAATTGACTGATGTTGATCCTGGATCATCAATATATAAATTGATCAATGTTGATCCTGGATCATCAATATATAAATTGACCGATGTTGATCCTGGATCATCAATATATAAATTGACTAATGTTGATCCTGGATCATCAATATATAAATTGACATGTTGATCCTGGATCATCAATATGTAAATTGACCGATGTTGATCCTGGATCATGAATATGTAAATTGACCGATGTTGATCCTGGATCATCAATATGTAAATTGACCGATGTTGATCCTGGATCATCAATATATAAATTGACTGATGTTGATCCTGGATCATCAATATATAAATTGATCAATGTTGATCCTGGATAATCAATGTATAAATTGACTGATGTTGATCCTGGATCATCAATATATAAATTGACTGATGTTGATCCTGGATCATCAATATATAAATTGACTGATGTTGATCCTGGATCATCAATATATAAATTGACCGATGTTGATCCTGGATCATCAATATATAAATTGATCAATGTTGATCCTGGATCATCAATGTATAAATTGACTGATGTTGATCCTGGATCATCAATATATAAATTGACTGATGTTGATCCTGGATCATCAATATATAAATTGACTACTGTTGATCCTGGATCATCAATATATAAATTGACCAATGTTGATCCTGGATCATCAATATATAAATTGACATGTTGATCCTGGATCATCAATATATAAATTGATCAATGTTGATCCTGGATCATCAATATATAAATTGACTGATGTTGATCCTGGATCATCAATATATAAATTGACTGATGTTGATCCTGGATCATCAATATATAAATTGACTAATGTTGATCCTGGATCATCAATATATAAATTGACCGATGTTGATCCTGGATCATCAATATATAAATTGACTGATGTTGATCCTGGATCATCAATATAGAAATTGACCGATGTTGATCCTGGATCATCAATATATAAATTGACTAATGTTGATCCTGGATCATCAATATATAAATTGACTACTGTTGATCCTGGATCATCAATATAGAAATTGACTACTGTTGATCCTGGATCATCAATATATAAATTGACCGATGTTGATCCTGGATCATCAATATGTAAATTGACCGATGTTGATCCTGGATCATCAATATATAAATTGACTACTGTTGATCCTGGATCATCAATATATAAATTGACTAATGTTGATCCTGGATCATCGATATATAAATTGACTGATGTTGATCCTGGATCATCAATATATAAATTGACTGATGTTGATCCTGGATCATCAATATATAAATTGACTGATGTTGATCCTGGATCATCAATATATAAATTGACCAATGTTGATCCTGGATCATCAATATATAAATTGACTAATGTTGATCCTGGATCATCAATATATAAATTGACCAATGTTGATCCTGGATCATCAATATATAAATTGACTAATGTTGATCCTGGATCATCAATATATAAATTGATCAATGTTGATCCTGGATCATCAATATATAAATTGACCAATGTTGATCCTGGATCATCAATATAGAAATTGACCGATGTTGATCCTGGATCATCAATATATAAATTGACTGATGTTGATCCTGGATCATCAATATATAAATTGACTGATGTTGATCCTGGATCATCAATATATAAATTGACATGTTGATCCTGGATCATCAATATATAAATTGACTAATGTTGATCCTGGATCATCAATATATAAATTGATCAATGTTGATCCTGGATCATCAATATATAAATTGACCGATGTTGATCCTGGATCATCAATATAGAAATTGACCAATGTTGATCCTGGATCATCAATATATAAATTGACTAATGTTGATCCTGGATCATCAATATATAAATTGACTACTGTTGATCCTGGATCATCAATATATAAATTGACTAATGTTGATCCTGGATCATCAATATATAAATTGATCAATGTTGATCCTGGATCATCAATATATAAATTGACTGATGTTGATCCTGGATCATCAATATATAAATTGACTGATGTTGATCCTGGATCATCAATATATAAATTGATCAATGTTGATCCTGGATCATCAATATATAAATTGACTGATGTTGATCCTGGATCATCAATATATAAATTGACCGATGTTGATCCTGGATCATCAATATATAAATTGACTGATGTTGATCCTGGATCATCAATATATAAATTGACCAATGTTGATCCTGGATCATCAATATATAAATTGACTAATGTTGATCCTGGATCATCAATATATAAATTGACCAATGTTGATCCTGGATCATCAATATATAAATTGACTAATGTTGATCCTGGATCATTAATATATAAATTGATCAATGTTGATCCTGGATCATCAATATATAAATTGACCAATGTTGATCCTGGATCATCAATATAGAAATTGACCGATGTTGATCCTGGATCATCAATATATAAATTGACTGATGTTGATCCTGGATCATCAATATATAAATTGACTGATGTTGATCCTGGATCATCAATATATAAATTGACATGTTGATCCTGGATCATCAATATATAAATTGACTAATGTTGATCCTGGATCATCAATATATAAATTGATCAATGTTGATCCTGGATCATCAATATATAAATTGACCAATGTTGATCCTGGATCATCAATATAGAAATTGACCAATGTTGATCCTGGATCATCAATATATAAATTGACTAATGTTGATCCTGGATCATCAATATATAAATTGACTACTGTTGATCCTGGATCATCAATATATAAATTGACTAATGTTGATCCTGGATCATCAATATATAAATTGATCAATGTTGATCCTGGATCATCAATATATAAATTGACTGATGTTGATCCTGGATCATCAATATATAAATTGACTGATGTTGATCCTGGATCATCAATATATAAATTGACTGATGTTGATCCTGGATCATCAATATATAAATTGATCAATGTTGATCCTGGATCATCAATATATAAATTGACTGATGTTGATCCTGGATCATCAATATATAAATTGACCGATGTTGATCCTGGATCATCAATATATAAATTGACCGATGTTGATCCTGGATCATCAATATATAAATTGACTACTGTTGATCCTGGATCATCAATATATAAATTGACCGATGTTGATCCTGGATCATCAATATATAAATTGACTACTGTTGATCCTGGATCATCAATATATAAATTGACCGATGTTGATCCTGGATCATCAATATATAAATTGACCGATGTTGATCCTGGATCATCAATATATAAATTGACTACTGTTGATCCTGGATCATCAATATATAAATTGACTGATGTTGATCCTGGATCATCAATATATAAATTGACCAATGTTGATCCTGGATCATCAATATATAAATTGACTAATGTTGATCCTGGATCATCAATATATAAATTGACCATTGTTGATCCTGGATCATCAATATATAAATTGACTGATGTTGATCCTGGATCATCAATATATAAATTGACTGATGTTGATCCTGGATCATCAATATATAAATTGATCAATGTTGATCCTGGATCATCAATATATAAATTGACTGATGTTGATCCTGGATCATCAATATATAAATTGACCGATGTTGATCCTGGATCATCAATATATAAATTGACCGATGTTGATCCTGGATCATCAATATATAAATTGACTACTGTTGATCCTGGATCATCAATATATAAATTGACTGATGTTGATCCTGGATCATCAATATATAAATTGACCAATGTTGATCCTGGATCATCAATATATAAATTGACTAATGTTGATCCTGGATCATCAATATATAAATTGACCATTGTTGATCCTGGATCATCAATATATAAATTGACTGATGTTGATCCTGGATCATCAATATATAAATTGATCAATGTTGATCCTGGATCATCAATATATAAATTGACTGATGTTGATCCTGGATCATCAATATATAAATTGACCGATGTTGATCCTGGATCATCAATATATAAATTGACCGATGTTGATCCTGGATCATCAATATATAAATTGACTACTGTTGATCCTGGATCATCAATATATAAATTGACCGATGTTGATCCTGGATCATCAATATATAAATTGACTACTGTTGATCCTGGATCATCAATATATAAATTGACCGATGTTGATCCTGGATCATCAATATATAAATTGACCGATGTTGATCCTGGATCATCAATATATAAATTGACTACTGTTGATCCTGGATCATCAATATATAAATTGACTGATGTTGATCCTGGATCATCAATATATAAATTGACCAATGTTGATCCTGGATCATCAATATATAAATTGACTAATGTTGATCCTGGATCATCAATATATAAATTGACCATTGTTGATCCTGGATCATCAATATATAAATTGACTGATGTTGATCCTGGATCATCAATATATAAATTGACTGATGTTGATCCTGGATCATCAATATATAAATTGATCAATGTTGATCCTGGATCATCAATATATAAATTGACTGATGTTGATCCTGGATCATCAATATATAAATTGACCGATGTTGATCCTGGATCATCAATATATAAATTGACCGATGTTGATCCTGGATCATCAATATATAAATTGACTACTGTTGATCCTGGATCATCAATATATAAATTGACTGATGTTGATCCTGGATCATCAATATATAAATTGACCAATGTTGATCCTGGATCATCAATATATAAATTGACTAATGTTGATCCTGGATCATCAATATATAAATTGACCATTGTTGATCCTGGATCATCAATATATAAATTGACTGATGTTGATCCTGGATCATCAATATATAAATTGACTGATGTTGATCCTGGATCATCAATATATAAATTGATCAATGTTGATCCTGGATCATCAATATATAAATTGACTGATGTTGATCCTGGATCATCAATATATAAATTGACTGATGTTGATCCTGGATCATCAATATATAAATTGACTGATGTTGATCCTGGATCATCAATATATAAATTGATCAATATTGATCCTGGATCATCAATATATAAATTGAATGATGTTGATCCTGGATCATCAATATATAAATTGACTGATGTTGATCCTGGATCATCAATATATAAATTGACTGATGTTGATCCTGGATCATCAATATATAAATTGAATGATGTTGATCCTGGATCATCAATATATAAATTGACTGATGTTGATCCTGGATCATCAATATATAAATTGACTACTGTTGATCCTGGATCATCAATATATAAATTGACCGATGTTGATCCTGGATCATCAATATATAAATTGACCAATGTTGATCCTGGATCATCAATATATAAATTGACTGATGTTGATCCTGGATCATCAATATATAAATTGATCAATGTTGATCCTGGATCATCAATATAGAAATTGACCGATGTTGATCCTGGATCATCAATATATAAATTGACTGATGTTGATCCTGGATCATCAATATATAAATTGACTAATGTTGATCCTGGATCATCAATATATAAATTGACTACTGTTGATCCTGGATCATCAATATAGAAATTGACTGATGTTGATCCTGGATCATCAATATAGAAATTGACTACTGTTGATCCTGGATCATCAATATATAAATTGACTGATGTTGATCCTGGATCATCAATATGTAAATTGTCTGATGTTTATCCTGGATTATCAATATAGAAATTGACTACTGTTGATCCTGGATCATCAATATATAAATTGACTGATGTTGATCCTGGATCATCAATATGTAAATTGTCTGATGTTGATCCTGGATCATCAATATATAAATTGACCAATGTTGATCCTGGATCATCAATATATAAATTGACTGATGTTGATCCTGGATCATCAATATGTAAATTGACTGATGTTGATCCTGGATCATCAATATATAAATTGACTGATGTTGATCCTGGATCATCAATATAGAAATTGACTACTGTTGATCCTGGATCATCAATATATAAATTGACTGATGTTGATCCTGGATCATCAATATGTAAATTGTCTGATGTTGATCCTGGATCATCAATATATAAATTGACCAATGTTGATCCTGGATCATCAATATGTAAATTGACTGATGTTGATCCTGGATCATCAATATATAAATTGACTAATGTTGATCCTGGATCATCAATATATAAATTGACTGATGTTGATCCTGGATCATCAATATGTAAATTGACCGATGTTGATCCTGGATCATCAATATATAAATTGACTACTGTTGATCCTGGATCATCAATATATAAATTGACTAATGTTGATCCTGGATCATCGATATATAAATTGACTGATGTTGATCCTGGATCATCAATATATAAATTGACTGATGTTGATCCTGGATCATCAATATATAAATTGACTGATGTTGATCCTGGATCATCAATATATAAATTGACTGATGTTGATCCTGGATCATCAATATATAAATTGACTACTGTTGATCCTGGATCATCAATATATAAATTGACTGATGTTGATCCTGGATCATCAATATATAAATTGACTGATGTTGATCCTGGATCATCAATATATAAATTGACTGATGTTGATCCTGGATCATCAATATATAAATTGACTGATGTTGATCCTGGATCATCAATATATAAATTGACTGATGTTGATCCTGGATCATCAATATATAAATTGACTGATGTTGATCCTGGATCATCAATATATAAATTGACTGATGTTGATCCTGGATCATCAATATATAAATTGACATGTTGATCCTGGATCATCAATATATAAATTGACTGATGTTGATCCTGGATCATCAATATATAAATTGATCAATGTTGATCCTGGATCATCAATATATAAATTGACCAATGTTGATCCTGGATCATCAATATAGAAATTGACCGATGTTGATCCTGGATCATCGATATATAAATTGACTAATGTTGATCCTGGATCATCGATATATAAATTGACCAATGTTGATCCTGGATCATCAATATATAAATTGACATGTTGATCCTGGATCATCAATATATAAATTGACTAATGTTGATCCTGGATCATCAATATATAAATTGACTACTGTTGATCCTGGATCATCAATATATAAATTGACTGATGTTGATCCTGGATCATCAATATATAAATTGACTGATGTTGATCCTGGATCATCAATATATAAATTGATCAATGTTGATCCTGGATCATCAATATATAAATTGACTGATGTTGATCCTGGATCATCAATATATAAATTGACTAATGTTGATCCTGGATCATCAATAAATAAATTGACATGTTGATCCTGGATCATCAATATATAAATTGACTGATGTTGATCCTGGATCATCAATATGTAAATTGACTGATGTTGATCCTGGATCATCAATATATAAATTGACCAATGTTGATCCTGGATCATCAATATATAAATTGACTGATGTTGATCCTGGATCATCAATATATAAATTGATCAATGTTGATCCTGGATCATCAATATATAAATTGACTGATGTTGATCCTGGATCATCAATATATAAATTGATCAATGTTGATCCTGGATCATCAATATATAAATTGACCGATGTTGATCCTGGATCATCAATATATAAATTGACTAATGTTGATCCTGGATCATCAATATATAAATTGACATGTTGATCCTGGATCATCAATATGTAAATTGACCGATGTTGATCCTGGATCATCAATATGTAAATTGACCGATGTTGATCCTGGATCATCAATATGTAAATTGACCGATGTTGATCCTGGATCATCAATATATAAATTGACTGATGTTGATCCTGGATCATCAATATATAAATTGACTGATGTTGATCCTGGATCATCAATATATAAATTGACCGATGTTGATCCTGGATCATCAATATATAAATTGATCAATGTTGATCCTGGATCATCAATGTATAAATTGACTGATGTTGATCCTGGATCATCAATATATAAATTGACTGATGTTGATCCTGGATCATCAATATATAAATTGACTACTGTTGATCCTGGATCATCAATATATAAATTGACCAATGTTGATCCTGGATCATCAATATATAAATTGACATGTTGATCCTGGATCATCAATATATAAATTGACCGATGTTGATCCTGGATCATCAATATATAAATTGATCAATGTTGATCCTGGATCATCAATATGTAAATTGACCGATGTTGATCCTGGATCATCAATATATAAATTGACTGATGTTGATCCTGGATCATCAATATATAAATTGACTGATGTTGATCCTGGATCATCAATATATAAATTAACTGATGTTGATCCTGGATCATCAATATATAAATTGACCAATGTTGATCCTGGATCATCAATATATAAATTAACTGATGTTGATCCTGGATCATCAATATATAAATTGACTACTGTTGATCCTGGATCATCAATATATAAATTGACCAATGTTGATCCTGGATCATCAATATATAAATTAACTGATGTTGATCCTGGATCATCAATATATAAATTGACCAATGTTGATCCTGGATCATCAATATATAAATTGACTACTGTTGATCCTGGATCATCAATATGTAAATTGACCAATGTTGATCCTGGATCATCAATATATAAATTGACCGATGTTGATCCTGGATCATCAATATATAAATTGATCAATGTTGATCCTGGATCATCAATATATAAATTGACTGATGTTGATCCTGGATCATCAATATATAAATTGATCAATGTTGATCCTGGATCATCAATATATAAATTGATCAATGTTGATCCTGGATCATCAATATATAAATTGATCAATGTTGATCCTGGATCATCAATATATAAATTGACTGATGTTGATCCTGGATCATCAATATATAAATTGACTGATGTTGATCCTGGATCATCAATATGTAAATTGACTGATGTTGATCCTGGATCATCAATATATAAATTGACCAATGTTGATCCTGGATCATCAATATATAAATTGATCAATGTTGATCCTGGATCATCAATATATAAATTGACTGATGTTGATCCTGGATCATCAATATATAAATTGACTGATGTTGATCCTGGATCATCAATATATAAATTGACCAATGTTGATCCTGGATCATCAATATATAAATTAACTGATGTTGATCCTGGATCATCAATATATAAATTGACTGATGTTGATCCTGGATCATCAATATATAAATTGATCAATGTTGATCCTGGATCATCAATATATAAATTGACTGATGTTGATCCTGGATCATCAATATATAAATTGACTAATGTTGATCCTGGATCATCAATATATAAATTGACTGATGTTGATCCTGGATCATCAATATATAAATTGACTGATGTTGATCCTGGATCATCAATATATAAATTGACTGATGTTGATCCTGGATCATCAATATATAAATTGATCAATGTTGATCCTGGATCATCAATATATAAATTGACCGATGTTGATCCTGGATCATCAATATATAAATTGACTAATGTTGATCCTGGATCATCAATATATAAATTGACTGATGTTGATCCTGGATCATCAATATATAAATTGACTGATGTTGATCCTGGATCATCAATATATAAATTGACTAATGTTGATTCTGGATCATCAATATATAAATTGACCGATGTTGATCCTGGATCATCAATATATAAATTGACTGATGTTGATCCTGGATCATCAATATATAAATTGACTGATGTTGATCCTGGATCATCAATATATAAATTGACTGATGTTGATCCTGGATCATCAATATATAAATTGACTAATGTTGATCCTGGATCATCAATATATAAATTGATCAATGTTGATCCTGGATCATCAATATATAAATTGACATGTTGATCCTGGATCATCAATATATAAATTGATCAATGTTGATCCTGGATCATCAATATATAAATTGACATGTTGATCCTGGATCATCAATATATAAATTGACTGATGTTGATCCTGGATCATCAATATATAAATTGATCAATGTTGATCCTGGATCATCAATATATAAATTGACCATTGTTGATCCTGGATCATCAATATATAAATTGATCAATGTTGATCCTGGACCATCAATATATAAATTGACTGATATTGATCCTGGATCATCAATATATAAATTGATCAATGTTGATCCTGGATCATCAATATATAAATTGACCAATGTTGATCCTGGATCATCAATATATAAATTGACATGTTGATCCTGGATCATCAATATATAAATTGACTAATGTTGATCCTGGATCATCAATATATAAATTGACTACTGTTGATCCTGGATCATCAATATATAAATTGACTGATGTTGATCCTGGATCATCAATATATAAATTGACTGATGTTGATCCTGGATCATCAATATATAAATTGATCAATGTTGATCCTGGATCATCAATATATAAATTGATCAATGTTGATCCTGGATCATCAATATATAAATTGACTAATGTTGATCCTGGATCATCAATATATAAATTGACTGATGTTGATCCTGGATCATCCATATATAAATTGATCAATGTTGATCCTGGATCATCAATATATAAATTGACTGATGTTGATCCTGGATCATCAATATATAAATTGACTGATGTTGATCCTGGATCATCAATATGTAAATTGACTGATGTTGATCCTGGATCATCAATATATAAATTGACCAATGTTGATCCTGGATCATCAATATATAAATTGACTGATGTTGATCCTGGATCATCAATATATAAATTGACTGATGTTGATCCTGGATCATCAATATGTAAATTGACTGATGTTGATCCTGGATCATCAATATATAAATTGACCAATGTTGATCCTGGATCATCAATATATAAATTGACTGATGTTGATCCTGGATCATCAATATATAAATTGACTGATGTTGATCCTGGATCATCAATATATAAATTGACTGATGTTGATCCTGGATCATCAATATATAAATTGACTGATGTTGATCCTGGATCATCAATATATAAATTGATCAATGTTGATCCTGGATCATCAATGTATAAATTGACCGATGTTGATCCTGGATCATCAATATATAAACTGACCGATATTGATCCTGGATCATCAATATATAAATTGATCAATGTTGATCCTGGATCATCAATATATAAATTGACTGATGTTGATCCTGGATCATCAATATATAAATTGATCAATGTTGATCCTGGATCATCAATATATAAATTGACCGATGTTGATCCTGGATCATCAATATATAAATTGACTAATGTTGATCCTGGATCATCAATATATAAATTGACATGTTGATCCTGGATCATCAATAAGTAAATTGACCGATGTTGATCCTGGATCATGAATATGTAAATTGACCGATGTTGATCCTGGATCATCAATATGTAAATTGACTGATGTTGATCCTGGATCATCAATATATAAATTGATCAATGTTGATCCTGGATAATCAATGTATAAATTGACTGATGTTGATCCTGGATCATCAATATATAAATTGACTGATGTTGATCCTGGATCATCAATATATAAATTGACTGATGTTGATCCTGGATCATCAATATATAAATTGACCGATGTTGATCCTGGATCATCAATATATAAATTGATCAATGTTGATCCTGGATCATCAATGTATAAATTGACTGATGTTGATCCTGGATCATCAATATATAAATTGACTGATGTTGATCCTGGATCATCAATATATAAATTGACTACTGTTGATCCTGGATCATCAATATATAAATTGACCAATGTTGATCCTGGATCATCAATATATAAATTGACATGTTGATCCTGGATCATCAATATATAAATTGATCAATGTTGATCCTGGATCATCAATATATAAATTGACTGATGTTGATCCTGGATCATCAATATATAAATTGACTGATGTTGATCCTGGATCATCAATATATAAATTGACTAATGTTGATCCTGGATCATCAATATATAAATTGACCGATGTTGATCCTGGATCATCAATATATAAATTGACTGATGTTGATCCTGGATCATCAATATATAAATTGACTGATGTTGATCCTGGATCATCAATATGTAAATTGTCTGATGTTGATCCTGGATCATCAATATATAAATTGACTGATGTTGATCCTGGATCATCAATATGTAAATTGACTGATGTTGATCCTGGATCATCAATATATAAATTGACTAATGTTGATCCTGGATCATCAATATGTAAATTGACCGATGTTGATCCTGGATCATCAATATGTAAATTGACCGATGTTGATCCTGGATCATCAATATATAAATTGACTACTGTTGATCCTGGATCATCAATATATAAATTGACTAATGTTGATCCTGGATCATCGATATATAAATTGACTGATGTTGATCCTGGATCATCAATATATAAATTGACTGATGTTGATCCTGGATCATCAATATATAAATTGACTGATGTTGATCCTGGATCATCAATATATAAATTGACTAATGTTGATCCTGGATCATCAATATATAAATTGACCAATGTTGATCCTGGATCATCAATATATAAATTGATCAATGTTGATCCTGGATCATCAATATATAAATTGACCAATGTTGATCCTGGATCATCAATATAGAAATTGACTAATGTTGATCCTGGATCATCAATATATAAATTGACTGATGTTGATCCTGGATCATCAATATATAAATTGACTGATGTTGATCCTGGATCATCAATATATAAATTGACTGATGTTGATCCTGGATCATCAATATATAAATTGACCAATGTTGATCCTGGATCATCAATATATAAATTGACTAATGTTGATCCTGGATCATCAATATATAAATTGACTAATGTTGATCCTGGATCATCAATATATAAATTGATCAATGTTGATCCTGGATCATCAATATATAAATTGACCAATGTTGATCCTGGATCATCAATATAGAAATTGACCAATGTTGATCCTGGATCATCAATATATAAATTGACTAATGTTGATCCTGGATCATCAATATATAAATTGACTACTGTTGATCCTGGATCATCAATATATAAATTGACTAATGTTGATCCTGGATCATCAATATATAAATTGATCAATGTTGATCCTGGATCATCAATATATAAATTGACTGATGTTGATCCTGGATCATCAATATATAAATTGACTGATGTTGATCCTGGATCATCAATATATAAATTGACTGATGTTGATCCTGGATCATCAATATATAAATTGATCAATGTTGATCCTGGATCATCAATATATAAATTGACTGATGTTGATCCTGGATCATCAATATATAAATTGACCGATGTTGATCCTGGATCATCAATATATAAATTGACTGATGTTGATCCTGGATCATCAATATATAAATTGATCAATGTTGATCCTGGATCATCAATATATAAATTGACCGATGTTGATCCTGGATCATCAATATATAAATTGACCGATGTTGATCCTGGATCATCAATATATAAATTGACTACTGTTGATCCTGGATCATCAATATATAAATTGACCGATGTTGATCCTGGATCATCAATATATAAATTGACTACTGTTGATCCTGGATCATCAATATATAAATTGACCGATGTTGATCCTGGATCATCAATATATAAATTGACCGATGTTGATCCTGGATCATCAATATATAAATTGACTACTGTTGATCCTGGATCATCAATATATAAATTGACTGATGTTGATCCTGGATCATCAATATATAAATTGACCAATGTTGATCCTGGATCATCAATATATAAATTGACTAATGTTGATCCTGGATCATCAATATATAAATTGACCATTGTTGATCCTGGATCATCAATATATAAATTGACTGATGTTGATCCTGGATCATCAATATATAAATTGACTGATGTTGATCCTGGATCATCAATATATAAATTGATCAATGTTGATCCTGGATCATCAATATATAAATTGAATGATGTTGATCCTGGATCATCAATATATAAATTGACTGATGTTGATCCTGGATCATCAATATATAAATTGACTGATGTTGATCCTGGATCATCAATATATAAATTGAATGATGTCGATCCTGGATCATCAATATATAAATTGACTACTGTTGATCCTGGATCATCAATATATAAATTGACTGATGTTGATCCTGGATCATCAATATATAAATTGACTACTGTTGATCCTGGATCATCAATATATAAATTGACCAATGTTGATCCTGGATCATCAATATATAAATTGACTGATGTTGATCCTGGATCATCAATATAGAAATTGACCGATGTTGATCCTGGATCATCAATATATAAATTGACTGATGTTGATCCTGGATCATCAATATATAAATTGACTAATGTTGATCCTGGATCATCAATATATAAATTGACTACTGTTGATCCTGGATCATCAATATAGAAATTGACTGATGTTGATCCTGGATCATCAATATATAAATTGTCTGATGTTTATCCTGGATTATCAATATAGAAATTGACTACTGTTGATCCTGGATCATCAATATAGAAATTGACTACTGTTGATCCTGGATCATCAATATATAAATTGACTGATGTTGATCCTGGATCATCAATATGTAAATTGTCTGATGTTGATCCTGGATCATCAATATATAAATTGACTGATGTTGATCCTGGATCATCAATATATAAATTGACCAATGTTGATCCTGGATCATCAATATATAAATTGACTGATGTTGATCCTGGATCATCAATATATAAATTGACCAATGTTGATCCTGGATCATCAATATATAAATTGACTGATGTTGATCCTGGATCATCAATATGTAAATTGACTGATGTTGATCCTGGATCATCAATATATAAATTGACTGATGTTGATCCTGGATCATCAATATAGAAATTGACTACTGTTGATCCTGGATCATCAATATATAAATTGACTGATGTTGATCCTGGATCATCAATATGTAAATTGTCTGATGTTGATCCTGGATCATCAATATATAAATTGACCAATGTTGATCCTGGATCATCAATATATAAATTGACTGATGTTGATCCTGGATCATCAATATGTAAATTGACTGATGTTGATCCTGGATCATCAATATATAAATTGACTAATGTTGATCCTGGATCATCAATATATAAATTGACTGATGTTGATCCTGGATCATCAATATATAAATTGACTGATGTTGATCCTGGATCATCAATATGTAAATTGACCGATGTTGATCCTGGATCATCAATATATAAATTGACTACTGTTGATCCTGGATCATCAATATATAAATTGACTAATGTTGATCCTGGATCATCGATATATAAATTGACTGATGTTGATCCTGGATCATCAATATATAAATTGACTGATGTTGATCCTGGATCATCAATATATAAATTGACTGATGTTGATCCTGGATCATCAATATATAAATTGACTGATGTTGATCCTGGATCATCAATATATAAATTGACTACTGTTGATCCTGGATCATCAATATATAAATTGACTGATGTTGATCCTGGATCATCAATATATAAATTGACTGATGTTGATCCTGGATCATCAATATATAAATTGACTGATGTTGATCCTGGATCATCAATATATAAATTGACTGATGTTGATCCTGGATCATCAATATATAAATTGACTGATGTTGATCCTGGATCATCAATATATAAATTGACTGATGTTGATCCTGGATCATCAATATATAAATTGATCAATGTTGATCCTGGATCATCAATATATAAATTGACATGTTGATCCTGGATCATCAATATATAAATTGACTGATGTTGATCCTGGATCATCAATATATAAATTGATCAATGTTGATCCTGGATCATCAATATATAAATTGACATGTTGATCCTGGATCATCAATATATAAATTGACTAATGTTGATCCTGGATCATCAATATATAAATTGACTACTGTTGATCCTGGATCATCAATATATAAATTGACTGATGTTGATCCTGGATCATCAATATATAAATTGACTGATGTTGATCCTGGATCATCAATATATAAATTGATCAATGTTGATCCTGGATCATCAATATATAAATTGACCAATGTTGATCCTGGATCATCGATATATAAATTGACCAATGTTGATCCTGGATCATCAATATATAAATTGACATGTTGATCCTGGATCATCAATATATAAATTGACTAATGTTGATCCTGGATCATCAATATATAAATTGACTACTGTTGATCCTGGATCATCAATATATAAATTGACTGATGTTGATCCTGGATCATCAATATATAAATTGACTGATGTTGATCCTGGATCATCAATATATAAATTGATCAATGTTGATCCTGGATCATCAATATATAAATTGACTGATGTTGATCCTGGATCATCAATATATAAATTGACTAATGTTGATCCTGGATCATCAATAAATAAATTGACATGTTGATCCTGGATCATCAATATATAAATTGACTGATGTTGATCCTGGATCATCAATATGTAAATTGACTGATGTTGATCCTGGATCATCAATATATAAATTGACCAATGTTGATCCTGGATCATCAATATATAAATTGACTGATGTTGATCCTGGATCATCAATATATAAATTGATCAATGTTGATCCTGGATCATCAATATATAAATTGACTGATGTTGATCCTGGATCATCAATATATAAATTGATCAATGTTGATCCTGGATCATCAATATATAAATTGACCGATGTTGATCCTGGATCATCAATATATAAATTGACTAATGTTGATCCTGGATCATCAATATATAAATTGACATGTTGATCCTGGATCATCAATATGTAAATTGACCGATGTTGATCCTGGATCATCAATATGTAAATTGACCGATGTTGATCCTGGATCATCAATATGTAAATTGACCGATGTTGATCCTGGATCATCAATATATAAATTGACTGATGTTGATCCTGGATCATCAATATATAAATTGACTGATGTTGATCCTGGATCATCAATATATAAATTGACCGATGTTGATCCTGGATCATCAATATATAAATTGATCAATGTTGATCCTGGATCATCAATGTATAAATTGACTGATGTTGATCCTGGATCATCAATATATAAATTGACTACTGTTGATCCTGGATCATCAATATATAAATTGACCAATGTTGATCCTGGATCATCAATATATAAATTGACATGTTGATCCTGGATCATCAATATATAAATTGACCGATGTTGATCCTGGATCATCAATATATAAATTGATCAATGTTGATCCTGGATCATCAATATATAAATTGACCGATGTTGATCCTGGATCATCAATATATAAATTGACCGATGTTGATCCTGGATCATCAATATATAAATTGATCAATGTTGATCCTGGATCATCAATATGTAAATTGACCGATGTTGATCCTGGATCATCAATATATAAATTGACTGATGTTGATCCTGGATCATCAATATATAAATTGACTGATGTTGATCCTGGATCATCAATATATAAATTAACTGATGTTGATCCTGGATCATCAATATATAAATTGACCAATGTTGATCCTGGATCATCAATATATAAATTAACTGATGTTGATCCTGGATCATCAATATATAAATTGACCAATGTTGATCCTGGATCATCAATATATAAATTGACTACTGTTGATCCTGGATCATCAATATGTAAATTGACCAATGTTGATCCTGGATCATCAATATATAAATTGACATGTTGATCCTGGATCATCAATATATAAATTGACCGATGTTGATCCTGGATCATCAATATATAAATTGATCAATGTTGATCCTGGATCATCAATATATAAATTGACTGATGTTGATCCTGGATCATCAATATATAAATTGATCAATGTTGATCCTGGATCATCAATATATAAATTGATCAATGTTGATCCTGGATCATCAATATATAAATTGATCAATGTTGATCCTGGATCATCAATATATAAATTGACTGATGTTGATCCTGGATCATCAATATATAAATTGACTGATGTTGATCCTGGATCATCAATATGTAAATTGACTGATGTTGATCCTGGATCATCAATATATAAATTGACCAATGTTGATCCTGGATCATCAATATATAAATTGATCAATGTTGATCCTGGATCATCAATATATAAATTGACCGATGTTGATCCTGGATCATCAATATATAAATTGACCGATGTTGATCCTGGATCATCAATATATAAATTGACCGATGTTGATCCTGGATCATCAATATATAAATTGACCGATGTTGATCCTGGATCATCAATATATAAATTGACCGATGTTGATCCTGGATCATCAATATATAAATTGACTGATGTTGATCCTGGATCATCAATATATAAATTGACCAATGTTGATCCTGGATCATCAATATATAAATTGATCAATGTTGATCCTGGATCATCAATATATAAATTGACTGATGTTGATCCTGGATCATCAATATATAAATTGACCAATGTTGATCCTGGATCATCAATATATAAATTGATCAATGTTGATCCTGGATCATCAATATATAATTTGAATGATGTTGATCCTGGATCATCAATATATAAAGTGATTAATGTTGGGCTACATTATGTTCCAGCTTTTCTTTTTTCAGATGAGATTGTCAAATACTGAACACTTCACTGGTTGTTGAAGCGGGGAAAGAAGGACACAACACATTGGGTTCAAAGACTCATTTCAAGTAAGCTTTAATGTGCTCCAGTGGGACTGAACCACAGTGGCCCAAGGGATTTTTCCGCAGAAATGTACAGTACCATGTCGAGAGAGAGAATAAATGGGAAGTGTGTGTGGAAGGATGACATGTGTTGAAGAGTTAATTGCATTATTATTCATTTTTTGGAGATCCTCAGCCTTCAGTTTGCTTCCCATCTCAATACAGCCATTAAAAAAAAAACGAACAAAAAACAAAATAAAAGTCCTGGAAATGTACCATCACAAAATGAAAACATCACAGTTGAACATTCATCGCCTCTCGGAGCTTTTTAAAATCACAGTCTTGCTAAATCCTTCCTCTCAAACTACAGAAATCTTCCCTTGAAAGTGTGCAGTCACTCACGACCCCTTGTGTTTCAGCTTTACAGTAATACAACATAGACAGCATTGCACGTGTAGCCTTCAGTACCAAAGGACAGTACCAGTACGAGTGGTCGTAATCCATCATCTTCATCACTTAATACAAAACAACAGACATTTCAACATAAAGCAAATCGTCATGCGTTCTCTGGGTGAGTTTCTACAGCTAATAAAACAGGAAGGCATAAAATGGCTTCAGAAATAAACTTCTACGAGTCACAGCGCAGCAAAAACAGGAGATTTCTCTCGTTTCAGTCTGAATACAGCTAAAAATACTTACAGCAAGAAGCATTTTCTACATGAGTGTGAAATATTGTCTTGCTTTTAGAAATAACGAGTCAAAATGAAGTGATTTTTACCTGAGAGCAAGCTCAACAATCTGCCTGTTGCTCGTTTTAAGAAAAAATTACCTTAATTATGACTTAATATTTCTGAAAGCAACACAATAATTTGCACTTTGTACTTGAAAATGCTTCTTCAACATTCTTAAATCAAGAAGCATTTTCAAGACAAGTACAAGATATTGTGTTGCTCTCAGAAATATTGAGTCAAAATGAAGTGAAGTTTTCCTTAAAGCAAGCTCAATAATCTGCCTATTGCTTGTTTTAAGGAACAATTCTCTTCATTTTGACTCAACACATCTGAAAACAAGACAATATCTTGTACTTGTTTAAAAAACACTTCATAATTCCTAAATCAAGACGAATTTTAGAGCTGAATACATGTTATTGTTTCGTTTTCAGAAATAATGAGTCAAAATAAAGTGAGTTCTTCCACGAAAACAAGCAAAATAATCCAGTTTTTGCTTTGAAATAAGGTTATTTTGCTTGTTTTCTTGGAAATCTTCACTTCATTTTGACTCATTATTTCTAAAAACAAGACAGTATCTTGCACTTTGTACTTGAAAATGCTTCTACAACATTCTAAAATCAAGAAAAGAATAGATGAATGTAAGATATTGTTTAGTTTTTAGAAATAATGAGTTAAATTAAGGTGAAATTGCCTTTAAACGAGCTCAATAATCTGCCAATTGCTTGTTTTAAGGAAAAATTCACTTCATTTTGACTGAAAGCAACACAATATCTTGTACTTGTCCAGAAAATACTTCATAATTCTTATATCAAGAAGAATTTTATAAATGAACATATGGTATTGTTTCGTTTTCAGAAATAATGAGTCAAAATGAAGAAAGTTTTCCTTTAAACATGCTCAATAATCTGCCAATCACTTGTTTTAAGGAAAGCAAAGACAATATCTTGTACTTTTCTAGAAAACACTTCATAATTCTTAAATCAAGATGAACTTTATAGCTGAATATAAGTTATTGTCTCATTTTCAGAAATAATGAGTCAAAATGAAGTGAGTTTTCCATGAAAACAAGCAATTGGCAGATTATTGAGCTCGTTTCAAGGCATTATTTCTGAAAATTAATCGATATCTTACATTCATCTATTCTCTTCTTGATTTAAGAATGTTGTAGAAACAAGAATATTGTCTTGTTTTTAGAAATAATAAGTTTTCTAAGAAAACAAGCAAAATAATCCCGTTTTTGCTTTGAAATAAGGTTATTTTGCTTGTTTTCTTGGGAAACTTCACTTCATTTTGACTCATTATTTCTAAAAACAAGACAGTATCTTCCACTTTGTACTTGAAAATGCTTCTACAACATTCTTAAATCAAGAAGCATTTTATAGATGAACATAAGTTAATGTTTAGTTTTCAGAAATCAGTTAAAATAAAGCGAAATTTCCTTAAAACGAGCTCAATAATCTGCCTATTGCTTGTTTTAGAAAACATTCATTCATTTTCTTGTCGGCTTAGTCCCTTCATTTATCTAGGGTCGCCACAGCGGAGTGAACCGCCAACTTATCCAGCAAATTTCTACGCAGCGGATGCCCTTCCAGCTGCAACCCATCTCTGGGAAACATCCACACACACATTCACACACACACACTCATACACTACGGACAATTTAGCCTACCCAATTCACCTGTACTGCATGTCTTTGGACTGTGGGGGAAACCAGAGCACCCGGAGGAAACCCACGCGAAGGCAGGGAGAACATGCAAACTCCACACAGAAACGCCAACTGAGCCGAGGTTTGAACCAGTGACCTTCTTGCTGTGAGGCGACAGCACTACCTACTGCGCCACTGCCTCGCCTGTTTTAGGGAAACATTCACTTCATTATGACTGAAAGCAACACAATATCTTGTACATGTCAAGAAAATGCTTCTTCATAATTCCTAAATCAAGACAAATCTTAAAGATGAATATAAGTTATTGTTTTTCCACGAAAACAAGCAAAATAATCTCGTTTTTGCTCTGAAATAAGATTATTTTGCTTGTTTTCTTAGAAAACTCTCTTCATTTTGACTCATTATTTCTTAAAACAACACAATGCTTTGTATTTGTCCAGCATTTTGAGATATTTGGACTAGAAACAAGACTCAAAGCATTGATTTTGCATCGAGTTGCTTCTGCCGGTTTCGTTAATCTCCAGCTCGACAGTGTTTAGTTTCGTTTTTTAACTGTGAGGAATGTTAACATCGACGCTCGATTAATCACTTCCAGCTTAATCTGCACATCCAAACCCTCCGCATGCGGGAAATACACTCGCCTGCTCTACGCAACACTTATTCGTTAATTCTGAAATGTTATGATCACATCTAAATCTCACGCTGAATTAAAAACGACAATTCCTCCAACCAGTGGAAACCCGATCGTTATCTACTCCAATCAATGCATGTCGTTTTTCAATGAAAAACAAAAGGAGTCTGCAAATCAAGTAGCAAACGCCAACCTTTCCAGCGTAATGTAATGTGTAACATATGGCTATTGCACACAAGATGCACTGTGTGGGGACTTTTATTTTGTCAGCTGCATAAGTTGCATGAAAAATGGCAGCATACACTACCTGACAAAAGTCTTGTCGCCTATCCAAGTCTTAAGAAGTAATATCTGTTCTTCTAGTTGATGATTTGATGATGAAGTGTCTCTATGAAAGGTGAAGGCCTCTAGATTTTGCTGATTTGAGCTCAATTAATCTGATCATGTCTTGATGTTGACTGATTTGATGAGGACAGTGCGGTCTGACTCTGCTCAGACTAAAGTCTCATCACTGAACAGAAATAATGTCCAGTATAGAATATAAAGTCCTGCTGCAGTGGAGACAGAATGAAGATTGTGTCTGACTCCATCATGAGCTTGGAGGACTGCATCCATACATCTCTGACATGACTCACATCACTGATTAATAAAGTCATCATGGCAAAGAAAGCGTTCAGTAGGACTCCCAGAGTTCATCAAGAGTCTTTCTGTTCATCTTCAACACCTCCTCCTTCATCAGCTCAATAATGTTGATGTCTGGTGACTAGCCTGGCCAATCCTGGAGCATCTTTGCTTTCAGGAGCTTTGATGTGGAGGCTGAAGTAAAGTAGCTGGAGAATTGTCCCTCTCCTGTGGTTTGTAATGTAATGGGCAGCACAGATGTCTTGATACCTCAGGCTGTTGATGTGGCAGATCTCTCACACTGAATAAACCCCAAACCATGATGTCTCCTTCACCAAACTTGACTGATTTCTATGTGAATCTTGGTTCCAGTAGGTCTTCTGCAGTATTGGACATTTTCACACATCATCAACTAGAAGTCATGCTAACATGTGTTGTTCTTACAACTGGAGGATTCACGACAAGACTTTTGTAAGGCAGAGTACAGTCTTGCAAGGGTAAGAAGTCAGCCTAAGATTAATGTTTAATGCTGGAAGTTATAAAGTGTCAAAAATCTACATATAAAAACATATTAAATAAGATTAAACCGTGGGGGAAACGCAACAAAACTATGACACATGTTTCTCTGTACAGAGCTCAACAGTGACTATACAACACCTGCACATCAGTCGGCTGAAAGTCTCGTATTATTATACAACTCTATGCTCAATTCAATACAACAAAAAAAACAAAACATTCTAGATCGTATAACTGTACATGTGGAAAACAATCGGTTCAAGTCTGTTACTATAACTCGTTTTTTTTTTTTTGTGTGTGTGTCGTTGTTGTCCTGCCGACCCTGAAAGGGTTTCAATATTATTGCAAGATGGTTGTTTTAAACCAGGCGTACCGTACTGTATAAGCCAGATCTTCTTTTTTTTTCTGTCATCAGTTTGCATTCATCATTGTTTTTGTCTCCATTAAACATTACAGCAGTAGCTTACAGAAGCAGTAACTCAAAACGGTGCTCATGTTTCACTTTAGGAAAAGTCTCAATAAAGTCAGCACACTGCCACTCCAGCTCTCTCAACACACACTGATGAGGATGAGCAGGGAAATGATGCCATTCAAGAGTTCACACTCCGCTGATGAGTGATTATAAAGCGTGTTTGGCATGCTGGAGAGAGCCCTGAGCTCATAAGACCCTCGAGTCTGGGGCTCCCTCCCATTTGCAGGGCGAGAGGGGAGTTTGAGCTCAGGTAGATGTGGAGAACTCCCCTGCTGTAGTCGCTCATGAACAGATAGTGATCGCTTTTAAGAGAGAACTACTGACTAGGAGCATGTCTATGTGCTGATTTGGAGTAGTCAATTAACTTGAGCTGCATGTTTTTGGATGGTGGGAGGAAACCCGGCACGGGGAGAACTTGTAAACTCCGCATTGAAATGTCGGCTGGCTTGTTAAGGACTAGAACCAGTGACGTTCTTGCTGTAAGACAACAGTGCTAACCACTGGGCCACAGTGCCACCCATCTAGGAAAGGAGGTGGAGTAGGGGTGGAAGGGGGGATTCTTCAAAACCAAGATGGCTGTGATATGGAGCTGAGGGTATTTATAGTGGCTAACGAATCGTCTGATTGGTCAATTATTTAGTAATAATGCGGGACCGGCTGTGATCAATCATAAGCATGTGATCCTCTCCAAATTAGTTTATCAATAAACTTCACTAAATGAGCAACCAGATCAGACATGAGGCAACTAAATAAGTTGGGTTACAGACAGTGTTGTGGGTAGCGCATTACACGTAACGGGATAATGTTACTTTCTAATTAACGAGTAAAGTAACGCATTACTTTTAAATAATACCTAAGAATATTTGAGTTACTTTTTAGCTTAATCATTCATTCCTTAATTCACTTTTCTTTAGCTTAATCACTTTATTCATCTGGGGTCGCCACAGCGGAATGAACCACCAACTATTCCAGCATATGTTTTACACAGCGGATGCCCTTCTAGCTGCAACCCAGTACTGGGAAACACCCATACACACTCATTGACACTAGGGTTAGTCGACCAATGTGGCATTAAACGTTGTCAAATGTGAAACATCGCGACGGACGAAGGCATCATCGTCGCAGGCGGCGGTGAATTAATTATATATGAATAATTAATTAATTAATAATTAAATAATTGATTTTTAGCCTAATTATTCAATCATTCATTTTCCTTTGGCTTAGTCTTTATTTCAGGGGTCGCCACAGTGGAATGAATCGCCAACTATTCCAGCATATGATGACCTTCCAGCCGCTACCCAGTACTGGGAAACACCCCTACACACTCATTCACACTAGGGTTGGGTGATGTTGTCCAATTTGGCATCGAACGATGTCTAATGTGAAACATCGTGATGGATGAAGACATCGTCGTCGTAGGCGGCGGTGAATTAATTATGTATGAATAATTAATTAATTCATAACTATTTTGTTCTGCAATATTGAAACATTGAGGTGTTCAATTTAATTTCTATATTAGGAAATAAAACCTTTCTTGGTGTTCTTTGAGCCTATATTTATTCATTTTCTTGTCGGCTTAGTCCCTTGGGGTCGCCACAGTGGAATGAACCACCAACTTATCCACAAACACTCACTCACACACACACTCATACACTACGGACAATTTAGTCTACCCAATTCACCTGTACCGCATGTGTTTGGACTGTGGGGGAAACCGGAGCACCTGGAGGAAACCCACGCAAATGCAGGGAGAAGATGCAAACTCCACACAGAAATGCCAGCTGAGCCAAGGATCGAACCAGCGACCCAGCGACCTTCCTGCTGTGAGGCGACAGCTCTACCTACATTCAGTATGAGTAAAATACTTAAGTTCTTTTAAAATCGGATACTTTAACACTTTTACTCAAGTCTTATTGGAATTGATGACTTGTAACTTGTAATAAAGTAATTTTTACAGTAAGTTCTCTGTACTTTTACTCACGTATGGTTTTTAGATGCTCTTTACACCTCTGGTGATGAGTAAATTATGGCTGTTGCACACAAGATGCATTGTGTGGGGACTTTTATTTTGTCCGCTGCATAGGTTACACTATTTTCTCTGAAAAATGGCAGCATAGTGTTACGAGGGTAGGAAATCAGCCTAAGATTAATGCTTAATGCTGAAGTTATAAAGTGTGGAAAATCTACATATGAAACTTATTAAATGAGATAACACCGTGGGGGAAAACTCTGACACATGTTGAGGATCATTTCTCTGGCCAGAGTTCGACGGTGACAGTGTGCTGATTTCTCCGGGACTTTATCTCTGTTGTGTTTGGCTTGATGAAGCACCAGCCTTTAACATCTGCTCATTTTTCTCTTCCTTTTTTGTAGTGTTTCCCTATATTTAATGCAAGTCTTCATTTCTGAGCCCTCTGCTTACAGCTTGAGCTCGTTGGCGATTTTGGAGGCGATGTTCTTGAAGGCGATGGAGGTCCCGGAGATGCGTTTGAAGCGCACGCCGTTGAGCGACAGACGGGGCAGTTTGCAGACCTCCATCTCCCACTGCACCAGGCTGTCGTGCCGCGCGTCCCCGTGCACGCAGAACAGCAGGAAGCGCTCGCGCTGCTCGTAGTCGCAGTTGTTGGCGTCCAGCACCTTGCGGATCTCCCGCATCATGTCTCCGGGCTCCAGGGACGAGGTGGTCTTCATGCTCCAGGTGAAGCGCAGAGATCTGGGCTTCGAGTCACGGCCGTCCTCCTTAGGCTCTCCAGAACCACTCCTGGACACAAACATGATAATATTCTCAGATTGATAATATAATATAATATAATATAATATAATATAATATAATATAATATAATATAATATATAATATAGTATAATTTAAATATAATATAATTTAAATATAATATAACATAAATATAATATATAATATAATATAATTCAAAAATATAATATGAAATAAAATATAATATAATTTAAATAAAATATAATATAAAATATAATATAATACAATTTAAATATAATATAAATATCAAAAATTATTTAAATATAATATAAATATATTATATAATTTAAATACAATATAATAAAAATAAAATATGAAATAAAATATATTATAATATGAAATAAAATATAATATAATGTAAATATAATATAATATGAAATAAAATATAAGGTAATTTAAATATAAGATAATTAAATAATAAAATATAATATATTTTAAATATATAATATAGTATAATATAATTTCAATATAATACAATATAATATAATTTAAATATAATATAAAAAATATATAAAATTGAAATACAATATAATAAAAAGTAATATAATATAATATAAATATAATATAATACAATTTAAATATAATATAAACATCAAAAATAATTTAAATATAATATAATATAAATATAAAATATAATATAATTTAAATATAATATAATAAAAATAAAATATGAAATAAAATATAAGGTAATTTTAATATAATATAAATAAATAATAAAATATAATATATTTAAATATATAATATAGTATAATATAATTTCAAAATAATACAATATAATTTAAATATAATATAATAATTTAAATATAATATAAAAATATATAAAATTTAAATACAATAATAAAATTTAAATATAATATAATATAATATAATATAATATAATATTACATAATAAAATATAATATAATATTATATAATATAATAACAGTGACATTTAAAGGCTTAACCAGGTTGAATAGGCAAGTTAGGGTAATTAGGCATGTATAACAGTGGTTTGTTATGGAGACAATCCAAAACTAATGTGCGTCACTGCTCAGTGAACAGCACTGAACTTTACAGCCAATCACAGCCCTTTCTGTTAAGTGGTTGAACACAATGACCAATCACAGGCTTTTAAGAACTCTCTCGACAACGAGTTGATTAACGTTGATATATGACGAGGTACTGTTCATATTTCTGACTGAGTGTATTAAAAGACAAAATTGTCATCAAGTGTTGTGAGGTAAAAATATTCAATTGTGTTGGGAAAGCATCATTAATGGACTTGTGGAGCTGTGCAGTGGTGGATTTGCTCTTCAGTGTTTCAGCTTCCAGCAGTGACTTTACATTACACTCAACTGAAATAAACTAAACTACAACTCTGAAAACTGGACTGACAGTTTCAATTAGCTTGATCTTATATGTTAAGCTGCTTTGACACAATCTAAAGTGCATCCAGAAAGTATTGATAGCGTCGACACAATCCTGTCTCTGAGGTCTACTGACAGTTCCTTTGTCTTCATGCTTGGTTTGTGCTTTGACATGCACTGTCAACCCTGGGAGCTTCTATAGACAGGTGTAGCCTTTTCAGATCATGTCCATCAGCTGAATTGAGCACAGGTGAACTCTAATGAAGCTGCAGTAACATCTCAAGACATGTACATGTGATTTTACAAAGTTTTTTTTTAATAAGTTTGCAACAATTTCTAAAACTTTTTTTCCACATTGTCATTATGGGGGATTGTGTGTAGAATGTTGAGGAAATAAATGAATTTAATTCATTGTGGAATAAGGCTGTGGCATAAACAAATGCGGTAAGAGCTATAAATACTTTCCGGATGCTTAGTCCATTTATTAATCCGGGGTTGCCACAGTGGAATGAACCGCCAACTTATTCAGCATATGTTTACGCAGCAGATACCCTTCCAGCTGCAACCCATCTCAGGGAAACACCCAAACACACTCAAACACTACGGACAATTTAGCCTACCCAATTCACCTGTACCACATGTTTGGACTCTGGGGGAAACCAGAGCACTCGGAGGAAACCCACGCCAACACAGGGAGAACATGCAAACTCCACACAAAAGCCCCAACTGACCCAGCCGAGGCTCGAACCAGTGAACTTCTTGCTGTGAGGCGACAGAACTACCTACTGCGCCACCGCATCGCCTGATAATAAATTGGAATTAATTAAAAAATTAAGTATTTTTTTAATATTTCTAAAACTGTAATCTCATTACATTATTTATAAAACTGTAATAACTTACAGTTTAAATGCACATTTGTAAACACAAAATAGCATGGTTAGTACTGACAATAAAAACATTTTTATTAAAACAAAAACTGTAGTAAAAATCACCATCTGACAAGCAAATCCAGCAAAAAAAGTGCTTAAAAAGTCACTAAAATGCAGCATTTGAATCTCATAAATAAATAGAAAATAAGGCGAATAACTGCAAAAAGAAACACCCCTTTAAGAGGCCTGCGATACTTTATTTGTGTGTGGACAAACTGCGCAGATGAAACCCCCGTGTTCATGTGGACAGGGCCTTAAAGTGTTAAAATCCACATAAAGAAGACAAAAGACCGCTCAAGACACATGCTGAACACACCAAACAACCAGAAATCTCTCTCACACACACTCAAATACAGCACAATGGGGAACTATGGGAATCTACACGGACTCTTTGACCTACAGAGGCCACAACAATAATAAACGTCTCACAGTTTGACAGCAGACAAACTCTAAACCAATCACAGAGGAGCTACAGGAACCTCACCTCAAACTGTACGCCCGCCCACGGGCCTCTCCTTCACTGGGCAACCTTGGGAAATATTAATATTGAAATTAATATAGAGAAAGCAGCGGACGTCTGAACTTTATAAGCACAGCTCAACATGATAACATGCCTGAAAGAAGCAACATTTCATTTACAGCCGCTCTTAATAGGCAGGGTGCGAATTACAGGGGGGTTTGGGGCGGCTGACCCCTCTGATTAATGATTTATAGGGGGTCACTCATTCACACTCATACACTACAATTTAGCTTACCCAATTCCTCTGTACCGCATGTGTTTGGACTGTGGGGGAAATCCACGCAAACACAGGGAGAACATGCAAACTCAACACAGAAACGCCAACTGACTCAGCCGAGGCTCGAACCAGCTACCCTCTTGCTGTAAGGTGACAGCACTACCTACTGCGCCACTGCGTCGCCTGAATTTAAGTTACATTGCAACTAATTCTCATTCGATTATACGCAGACTGCTAGGTTGGGCTTTGTGTATGTTGACATCTACTTCTAAACGAGACATTTGTCAGTGTTTTGGCAACACTAGCTTATAGATATCCTAAAAGGGTCACGAAACACCAGAACACATGTGTTGAGCTGTAGACAGTGGTATATGTGTCCCACACTGCTAAAAACACTATTAGTACACCTATATCTCACTAAAAAGTGTAAATTGGTTGTTTTTGCGTTATTTCAAGCAAATTCGTTCTTCCGGTTTGAAACGAATTTTTGAAGCTGCGTCACGGTCATGAGATAATAGCGTGTATTCCAGCGTGCAGACTGGACGTCTGTGCCAGAGTGAGTCTTATTACGTCTTACAGTGTGCTGCATTAATGCATGAGTAAGGCTTGGTTCAAACCAATCAGCGCGCTCTATTGTGCAACTTCATTAATATTCATTACTGTCACAGTGTTTAGACGGCAGAGACGCCACGTTGTGTTGGCAAAACAAGCGTGAAGTGTTGCTTTTATAGTTTGCTGCAGTGAAGTTTTGTTTTCTTTTTCTCTCTGTGAGAGCTCAGCTGGAGTCACGTGTGGATTAACAGTGTACGCGACGCTCGACAACAATAACTTACGTGTCTAAGGAGGATTATTGTTTACCTGAGAGCTGTTCTCATCTGCAAACGCTGAGATCCGGATTCGCTGCTCGTCTCCTCTTAATAAAGACGCGGCTCTAGTTGCTGGTGATTGTCCTGTCTCTACAGATTTGGTAAGTGAGCGACCAGTGCTCTTTGTTTATTCAGTTTGTTCGTATCTAACAAACTATTGCACCGAGTGTAAACATGTTAGCACCACGACCAAACTTTAACCTCGTGTAGGGTTTTTACCGCATTTAGTGACCGGAATAACACACGCGGCTTTCAGACACTACCTGCCGTGTGCATCTAAGTTTCCGGGAAATGCGGAGGGTTTTTTTCTCTCATTCGCCGTGCGGTATCAAACATTGCATGAAAAATACACGCTTAGAGCAGTTCCCGAATCAAATATCTCGTTTGTCGCGAGGGGCATGAATGAATTCCCTGAATGAAAGAGCCAAACTGCAGTTAAAGTCCAACATTTAATCATTTGGCAAATAATTCGACTACAGATGTCCATGTAGGTTAAACACCATCACTTTCTCCTGTGTGTGTATATTTTGACTCTGAAACTCGCGCGAGCCCAAATAGACACTCCCACACCCTCCCACTTTAGTTCCTCTGACACTCCCCCCTAAACAGAGCTGGACACGCCCACTTTTCTGACTTTTTCCAAAGTAGAGGTGTGAAAACACCCTGCTGAAACGAGGGGCTTTCATGGCCCTTTAAAAACTAACAATACTGATACTCACATGTAAAGAACTTTATTTTCATTTAATGGGACCTTTAAAGAAACTTACTGCAATACAAAAAAAAGACAGAACACTGTGGAAGTCCAGCATTCTTTGAAATATCTTCTTCTGTGTTCAACAGAGGAAGTGAACTCAAGTGAAGAGCGAGTAAATGAAGGCAGAATGTTCACTCATGAGTGAACTGCCCCTTTAATGTGACGATGACAGACTGAGAAACATTCGTTTGGGGAACAAGAAGACCACCAGCATTCAACAAAACTACAGCACGGGTACAGTCAGGGGAAGTGACATCATCATCATCATCATCATCATCATCATCATCATCATCAGGAGGAGGAAGTCAGTCCGCAGGCCGTGCAAACATTGACAGAAGTGACAGATGCACAGGTCATTAGTATAACACACACACACACACACAAACACACACACACACACACAAACACACACACACACACACAAACACACACACACACACACACACACACACAAACACACACACATAAACACACACACACACACACACACACATACACACACATACACACAAACACACACACAAACACACACACAAACACACACACACACACACACACACACACACACACACACACACAGGTCTGTTCTGGGCAGGAGGGTGTGTGAGGACACACTCAAATGCAGGACTGAAGGGAAAGTCAAACTAATTAATCCTACCTCGCACTTCTGAAAGACAGAGTTCTACAACACACACACACACACACACACACACACCCAACATTAGTCCGCTACAGCTGGGAGAAAAACAAAGCTTTTCCACACGCCTTTTACGCCATCTTCCAGTGTCGCGGGTCAATTTAATTCGCATTTTTGCATGGAAACACAACTCATGATGATCCAGACTGACCTGCGTACAAACTTGGATGTGAGTTTGCTGATGAAGCCGGACGAGGTGCCCCTGCGGGCCTGCGCGAGCGCCCCGGTGTCATGGGACAGTGTGGGTGAGGCTGGCGGCCCGTTGTAGGTGGCACTGCGCCGGTCCCTCAGTTGCGCCCCATGAAAGGTGCTGCGGCTGGACGTTCCGCGCGGGAAACGGGTGCGATCCGGAGTCATGCTGCTGATGCTGTGAGCTGATGGAGACGTGGAGGGAGCTCTGGAGCCCGAGCTGAAGAAAGACCATAATAATCAGAATAATAATCAGGCAGATTCACACTTTATTCATTAATAATTATTTAATTAAACAAAACAGAATTTAAAAAAAACTTTCATATGACAACATAAAATATACTCCACACACACACCCCAGTGTACTCCACACACACACCCCAGTGTACTCCACACACACACCCCAGTGTACTCCACACACACACCCCAGTGTACTCCACACACACACCCCAGTGTACTCCACACACACACCCCAGTGTACTCCACACACACACACCAGTATACTCCACACACACACCCCAGTATACTCCACACACACACCCCAGTGTACTCCACACACACACCCCAGTGTACTCCACACACACACCCCAGTGTACTCCACACACACACCCCAGTGTACTCCACACACACACCCCAGTGTACTCCACACACACACCCCAGTGTACTCCACACACACACACCAGTATACTCCACAAACACACCCCAGTATACTCCACACACACACCCCAGCATACTCCACACACACACCCCAGTGTACTCCACAAACACACCCCAGTGTACTCCACACACACACACCCCAGTGTACTCCACACACACACCCCAGTATACTCCACAAACACACCCCAGTGTACTCCACACACACACCCCAGTGTACTCCACACACACACCCCAGTATACTCCACACACACACCCCAGTGTACTCCACACACACACCCCAGTGTACTCCACACACACACCCCAGTGTACTCCACACACACACCCCAGTGTAGTCCACACACACACCCCAGTGTACTCCACAAACACACCCCAGCATACTCCACACACACACCCCAGTGTACTCCACAAACACACCCCAGTGTACTCCACACACACACCCCAGTGTACTCCACAAACACACCCCAGTGTACTCCACACACACACCCCAGTGTACTCCACACACACACCCCAGTGTACTCCACACACACACCCCAGTGTACTCCACAAACACACCCCAGTATACTCCACAAACACACCCCAGTATACTCCACAAACACACCCCAGTGTACTCCACAAACACACCCCAGTATACTCCACAAACACACCCCAGTGTACTCCACACACACACCCCAGTGTACTCCACACACACACCCCAGTGTACTCCACAAACACACCCCAGTATACTCCACAAACACACCCCAGTATACTCCACAAACACACCCCAGTGTACTCCACAAACACACCCCAGTATACTCCACAAACACACCCCAGTATACTCCACACACACACCCCAGTGTACTCCACACACACACCCCAGTATACTCCACACACACACCCCAGTGTACTCCACACACACACCCCAGTGTACTCCACAAACACACCCCAGTGTACTCCACACACACACCCCAGTATACTCCACAAACACACCCCAGTATACTCCACACACACACCCCAGTGTACTCCACAAACACACCCCAGTATACTCCACACACACACCCCAGTATACTCCACAAACACACCCCAGTGTACTCCACACACACACCCCAGTATACTCCACAAACACACCCCAGTATACTCCACACACACACCCCAGTGTACTCCACAAACACACCCCAGTGTACTCCACACACACACCCCAGTGTACTCCACACACACACCCCTGAAATGCTAAAACTCTGTAGAGTGGAGTATTCATTTAAATAACGCATAAAGTCGATTACATAATTTGTACTTTAATAATGAGTAAAGTATGTGTGCGTGTGTGTTTGTGTGTATGTGTTCACCCTTTGAACTCTGTGTTGTCCTCTATGGGTGGCAGCGGGGATTTGTTGGGATGTCCCGAAGCAGACATTGACTTGACGTGCCGCGGGCGAGTGGAGGACAGCGCAGAGGCTCCAGGAGACACAGAAGAAGTGCCGCTTCCAGACGTAGACATCTCTGTCAAACTAAACACACAAAAACACACACACACACACACACACACACACACACAATCCCTTTGAAGTGCACGTGAAATTTTGATAGCTCACATTGATAGTTTTGTGGTGGGTATTCACCTGTGCATGTTCACGCGATGCAGTGAGGTGTGTGTGTGTGTGTGTGTGTGTGTGTGTGTGTGTGTGTGTGTGTGTGTGTGTGTGTGTGTGTGTGTGTTCACCTGCTGTCTTTGCCGTTGGGGATGGCGGAGTAGCGGTCAGTGCTGGATCTCTCACACACGTATGTGTTTCTCCTAGTCATCCCACCAGCAGCACTGTTCTGTTCACACAAACACACACACACACACACACACTTAAATTTAAGCACGTCCGCAGGTACTTCAAGCATTATGAAATACACCCTTTACTGGCATCAGGACAGCAGGAGTGTTAGCTGTGTGATCTGGTGTTTCTCACCCCTGAAGCTGTGGAGGATTTCCTGCGCTCCTGCGCCGCCAGAGGAGACGCCGCCATGTCCCCTTTAGAGCTGGAGGAGGGCAACTTTCGGGAGGCGTCCCACTCCTCCTTCTTCTCCCCCTCCACACTGTTGGCCTGAGAGCGTTTGGTGTAAGACACGGCCGGGGGTATAGACGGAGCCACTGAGAGGAAAACACACCAGTTCAAAACTCACACACTCAGGCTTCAGGATATAGCCCTCCTGAGAGATGTTCAACTGAGTAAAGACAGCATCATAGTGTTCACCATTATACACAAACCGGCCACTTTATTAGGTACACCTTACTGGTACTGTGTAGGACCCCTTTTGCCTTCAGAACTGCCTTAATCCTTCATGGCAGAGATTCAACAAGACACTGGAAATACTCCTCAGAGATTTTGCTCCATATTGTCATGAGAGCATCACACAGTTGCTGCAGATTTGTCGGCTGCACATCCATGATGCCAATCTCCCGTTCCACCACATCCCAAAGCTGCTCTATTGGATTGAGCTCTGGTGACTGTGGAGGCCATTCATCATCATGTTCATCAGTCTGAGATGATTGAGCTTTATGACATGCTGCGTTATCCTGCTGGAAGTAGCCATCAGAAGATGGAGACACTGTGCTCATAAAGGGATGGACATGGTCAGCAGCAATACTCAGGTAGGCTGTGGCGTTGATGCTCAATTGGTACTAATGGACCCAAAGGTTGGACGTGTTATATGTTCAGAGATGCTCTTCTGCAGAGCTCGGTTGTAACGAGTGCTTATTTGAGTTACTGTTGCCTTTCTATCCAGAAAGTCTCTAACCAGTCTGGCCATTCTTCTCTGACCTCTGGCCTCATCAACAAGGCATTTGCGCCCACAGAACTGCCGCTCACTGGATGTTTCCTCTTTGTCAGAGCATTCTCTGTAAACCCTAGAGATGGTTGTGCGTGAAAATCCCAGTAGATCAGCAGTTTCTGAAATACTCAGAGCAGCCCGTCTGGCAGCAACAACCATGCCACGATCAAAGTCACTTAAATCCCCTTTCTTCCCCATTCTGATGCTCGCTTTGAACTGCAGCAGATCCTCTTGACCATGTCTATACGCCTAAATGCATTGAGTTGCTGCCATGTGATTGGCTGATTAGAAATTTGTGCTAGCGAGCAGTAGGACAGGTGTACCTAATAAAGTGGCCACTGAGTGTATTCTTTTGGAGAAAGTACATGTACTTATAAGCCATCCTGTATATTTTATCCCCAATTTTTGTTTAACAGAAAGAAGGTTTTTTCAACACATTTTGTATGCGTGCTGAAGTGTGTGTGTGTGTTTTACCGTGGTCACTGAATCTCCTCTGTTTCTGTGTGGCTGAGATGCTGCGCTGGACTTTGGAGTGCGCTGGAGACTGTGAGGAGCTGTTGTTCAGGTCACTGCTGGGTCGTGACCTTTGACACAGGTTTGTGGTGGACAGAGAATCGCTCCCTTCAAACTGCAGAGTCAACAGAACATTAAAGAGGACTTATCATTAGCAGTGTGTGAATATAAGCAGCCTAATAGTATTAATAGTATTTGTTATAATCAGACTTGACTAAAACAGTCTGCAGAAACACTTTGATTGACATTCTCTGTCATCAGAGGGGGAAAGCCCCGCCCACTAGTGACCATCTCTCCCTCATTAGCATAGAACATCAGTCATGTATTTAAATGTGCCACTATGCTGACACACAGGGGTCTGTAGCTCCGCCCACTTCTTTAAAAAGCCCTATGTCATTTGCATTTAAAGCGACAGTCACCAACTGTACAAATTCCCCAGGAGAGTGAATAATATTGTCTTTAAGTGTATTTACAGATCTAGTTTAGGGCAAAGACTTTAAACTGAGACTGTAAATATGAATAAATACTATGATAGTATTTTGAGCCCTTAAACTGTATACATCAAATTTACAATTTACCCTTATAAGTATAGGGGATGAATGCATATTACACACAGTTTGTTAAGATAATTAAGTAGAATTATTATTATTATTATTATTTTTTACGTACTGAAAATGTCCTGAATACAGGACACGGACAGCTCAGATGATAATGAGCATGAAGTCAAACTGCAGAGGAGCATGCATGTGTCATTATGATGAAGTTATGTTGGTTTCTGACTCGCCTCTGGAGGTTTCCTGCCCAGCAGAAGATATGTGGCCATCACCTCATCATATTTCTGCCCCACCAACGCCTCTGTGATCTCATCCTTCGGGAAACCCATAGTGATCATCAGTTCTGGAGGAAGCAGAGAGAGATGCAGTGTTGGGTGTAATTGGTTATAAAGTAACTAGTTACTGTACACACAGTCCTCCCTGAGATTGATAGCCCCTCTATAAAGGAGATAGCCCCACCCCAGAACACTGATAGCCCCACCCTAGAACACTGATAGCCCAGCCCTAAAGGGCTGATAGCCCTGCTCCAAAATACTGATATACCCTCCCTAAATAACTGATAGCTCCTCCCTAAAGAACTGATAACTTCACAATAAAGGACTGATAACCCCACTCTAAATGAGTGACAGCCCCACCCTAAAAGACTGATAACTCCGCCCTGAAAGACTGACAACTCCGCCCTAAAAGACTGATAGCCCCACCCTAAAAGACTGATAACTCCGCCCTGAAAGACTGATAACTCCGCCCTAAAAGACTGATAACTCCGCCCTAAAAGACTGATAGCCCCACCCTAAAAAACTGATAACTCCGCCCTGAAAGACTGATAACTCCGCCCTAAAAGACTGATAGCCCCACCCTAAAAGATTGATAACTCCGCCCTGAAAGACTGATAACTCTGCCCTAAAAGACTGATAGCCCCACCCTAAATGACTGATAGCCCCGCCCTAAATCAGCACTACTATATACACATATACAAATAAGAAGAGTAAATGTTGATTTCATGGTGACTTTAAGGACAAAAACATCCAGACTGAAACCCATTAAAACTGTTTTTACTGCAGGAACACAGACCGATGCGTTTGGTGTCGCTGAAGTCTGGTTCCGGCTCCGTGTACGGCTTCAGTTCCTCTTCCTCATGACCCACGTTTATCCAGTGGTCCTTCATGATTTGCTGTAAAAGATCCACACACATTATAAACACATTCACAGCAGAGTTAAGCAATTGCAATAAATCAAACAATAAATGACTAATAGCTCCACCCTAAAGCCACGGACAGCCCCTAACATAAAGGACTGATAGCTCCTCCCTAAAACACTGATAGCCCCACCCTAAAGGACTGTAAGCTCCTCCCTAAAACACTGATAGCCCCACCCTAAATGACTGATAGCTCCACCCTAAAGCCACGGACAGCCCCTACATAAAGGACTGATAGCTCCTCCCTTAAACAATGATAGCCCCACCCTAAAGGACTGATAGCTCCTCCCTCAAACAATGATAGCCCCACCCTAAAGGACTGATAGCTCTTCCCTTAGACACAGATAGCCCCAACCTAAATGACTGATAGCTCCAACCTAAAGGACTGATAGCTCCTCCCTAAAACACTGATAGCCCCACCCTAAAACACTGATGGCTCCACCCTAAAGGACTGATAGCTCCTCCCTAAAACACTGATAGCTCCTCCCTAAAACACTGATAGCCCCACCCTAAAGGACGGATAGCTCCTCCCTGAAACACTGATAACTCCACCCTAAATGACTGATAGCTCCTCCCTGAAACACTAATAGCCCCACCCTAAAGGACTGATAGCTCCTCGCTAAAACACTGATAGCCCCACCCTAAATGACTGATAGCTCCTCCCTGAAACACTAATAGCCCCACCCTAAAGGACTGATAGCTCCTCCCTAAAACACTGATAGCCCCACCCTAAAGGACTGATAGCTCCTCCCTAAAACACTACCAGCCCCATCCTAAATTACTCATAGCCCCTTCATAAAGGACTTATAGCCCCGCCCCAAAACACTGACAGCTATGCCCTAAAAGACTGATAGCTCCGCCCTGATATACCCTCCCTAAAGGACTGATAG
Organism: Danio rerio; assembly: GCF_052040795.2. Lineage (NCBI taxonomy): Eukaryota > Metazoa > Chordata > Actinopteri > Cypriniformes > Danionidae > Danio > Danio rerio. The sequence goes on from NC_141042.1 coordinate 41,532,639, forward strand.
CTCCACCCTAAATGTGTAGTGTGTGTGTGTGAGTCACCTCCAGGCTGCCGCGTTTGCCAGGATTGAGCACCAGCAGTTTCTTCAGCAGGTTTTCACAGTCTGTGGACATGTAGAACGGTATGCGATATTTCCCTCGCAGCACTCGCTCTCGCAGCTCCTGCACGGACACAGTAACAAACACAGCTCGTACTAATAGACATCCTTTATTTTATACCTGGGTCAAAGCCGCATCCCAGTATTGAGAAACACCCATACACACTTGCATTCACACACACACACTAATACTGCGGCCAATTTAGTTGATCAGTTCCCCTATAGCGCATGTGTTTGGACTGTGGGGGAAACCAGAACACCCAGAAGAAAACCCACGCCAACACAGGGAGAACATGCAAACTCCACATAGAAACACCAACTGACCCAGCCGGGACTCGAACCAGAGACCTTATTGCTGTGAGGCCACAGTGCTAACCACTGAGCCGCCCCATTATTATTATTATTATTATTAAAGACATGTTTCTATGTCACATTCATTGTGCTGTAATCTCTCCTGAACTGACCTTCAGGTTCTGTCCATCGAACGGCAGTGAGCCGCTGACCAGCGTGTACAGGATGACCCCCAGACTCCAGACGTCCACCTCCGGCCCGTCGTACTTCTTGCCCTGAAAGAGCTCGGGCGCAGCGTACGGAGGACTCCCGCAGAACGTGTCCAGCTTACTGCCCAGGGTGAACTCATTGCTGAAGCCGAAGTCTGCGATCTTTATATTCATGTCCGCATCCAGCAGCAGATTCTCCGCCTGACAGACAGAGAGCACCACTATTAGAAATCAATGCAACAGATCCATGATGGGGATCAGATCCTCACCAACACCAGGCCCTTTGAGCTGTCTGAGCACGAGATGGACACTTTATAATATTCATGACAGACGATTATACAGCTGAAGTCAGAATTACCTGCCCTCATGAACAGGGCCGGCGCTGAGAAGCTGTAAAGACATGCTGATCTAAAACATTGCAATGTTGTCTTTAAAATTGCCCACCCTTGGGATGCTTTTGCTCACAGGGGCTGTCTCTGGAGAACTTTCAACCACTTTCAACAGCTTTCAATTTCAGCCTGCACCTTAAAATATATACAGAGGTGGAAATAAGTATTGAACAGGTATTGTCCTGGGAATAATATTTCTTACGCTCCATTCACAGCGTCAACGCTTCCTATTCACTTTGAATGGGTGACGTCAGGCGTTACCGAACTGCATTGTGGATCCGTCGGCGCCGCTTCAGAGGCGTTGCTCGCTGCAGAAGTTGGGACTACCTCAACTTTTCAAGCGCAGACGGAAGCGTCAGCCAATCAGATCGCTGTATGCAAATGCACCAGCTAGACAGTGGCCTATTGCTGACTGAATTTCATTGGCTGACGCTGCTATGCTGATCGCTTCAGCCCCAACTTCAGACACGCCTTCAGTCAAGCGTTGACGCTGAAGCCCCGTGTGAATGGGGCGTAAAGGAGCTGCTGACATGGATTTGAACCAGATTTTGGGATAAACCCAAACAATAAAACATAAAAATCAAACAAAACAAATGAGTTTTATTTATTAATGACAGGAGGAGAAAGTGCTGAGCTGCTGAAATGTGTTTAATACTGTATATATATAAAAGTCTGTTTGGTGCTGCAGCTTAAAGACGCCTCTGAGGCCCCGTTAGCACTAGTGTGTTTTAGTTTGAAAACTGCATTTTAGATCAAAAACGATCCGCGTCCACACTAGCGTATCACCTAGCGTTTCTGAATATATCTCCGTCCACACTACGCCACCAAAAACGTATATCACGTGACCATTCGCACACTCTGGGTATGAGCGTTCTAGTATAAACAGGAAGCATGCTTCACGCTCGGCATTTGGTTATTGTTAGTCAACAAAGACCGTTTGAATGATGAGCGTGATAGCAAAGAAAGCAAGAGAAGTGTTTTTGTGGACAGACGACGAGGTCGAGTCGTTACTAAACGTAACAAATGAATAACTGCACAATGGTGCCTAAAACAGACAATAGTGCAAACAACGCTCCCATTTCTGTGCCCGTGTTGTTGTTTACAGTGAAGGCTGGTCTGCTGTCTTCCAGTAGCGTTAAAGCCGTGTGTTATAGTCATGTGATAGGGGCTTGACAAATAAGGGAAGGATACGCAATGACACAAAAGCCCCAATCAGGTAGCGAATCTCAACAGCCCCGCCTCCGTTTTCAGATGTCTCCGTTTTCCCTCGTCCACACTGAGACGCAGCAAAAACGCTGTTTCCAAAACGCTCCATTTTCGGCGCTCGAAACTCTGGTGTAGTGTGGACGGATGGCGTAACCGTAGCAAAACTTATGCGCTTTCAAACTAAAACACATTAGTGTAAATGGGGCCTCATATGGAGAATGAAGCCTCATGCAGTGCTCAGGTGTGAGTTTCTCACACTCTTCAACAGAGTGTCAAAATCTTGATGCTTCTGTGGGTCTCGTCTATCAAATCTGAGCTTTATCTTGTATTCTCTATTGGATTGAGATCAGGTGATTGGCTGGGCCATTCTACAGCTTGATTTTCTTTCTCTGAAAGCATCTGAGAGTCTCCTCGGCTGTGTTTTGGCTCATTGTCTTGCTGAAATGGGTTCATCTTCATCCTCCTGCTGATGTAGATGTTGGACTGAAGCAGCTGATGTTCATTTACACTGAGGAAGGGCAGAGGCTTGCTGAAGAACGACTGAGAGATTTCAGCTGCTGTCTGGGCTTTCCATGTCCTTCTACACCTTCCTTTCTTCATGTGTTCAATACTTTATCCCTGCGTCATTTCATTTAATTACAGAACTTTATCTGTCAACTAATTAGCTTTGTTTTCTTTGCTTATATGGATTTCTTTATTGTTATTAACATCTAGGGAAGTCAACAGCACCTTTAGAAATATGTTGTCTGGGAAAAATGATCACACGTTTAATCTATTTCTTGTGAACAGGAAGAAAATAATCTGCTGTTATAATCGTCTCACCTTGAGATCCCTGTGGACTATTCTCTTCTGATGGCAATACTGCACTGCAGACACAATCTGTGGACACACACACACATGCACTGTCACATTAGCATACATAACAGTTCATAAGGGTAAACACAGGGTTTAACATCATGGCATTTTTATTTATAACGGTTTTAAAGGAGACAGTTATGCAGAAATCACTTTTATAAGGGGTGTAAACCCAGCTGTGTCAGCAGAATGCTGAAAACCACTGACCTCCATAGTGGGAAGAGCAAATACGGTCAGGTTTTCCAACATTCTTCCGAATATCTTCTTTTGTGTTTGAGAGAGTTTCTGCTCTTGTTAATCAGCTCCTGCACTGTGAATCTGAAACATCCTGCGGCTTTTATTTACGCCTTCATTAGCAGAGTGCGACAGGAAAACGGCCAATAACTATTGCTCAGCAGCAGGGGTTTATTAAACAACACACTGAACTGAGAACAGACCAAAACAACAGCTGATCTGAGCTGACGGACACTAGAGGGAGCACTTCTACAATAAACTCCATTTAAAACATTGGAGCTATTGAAATCAGTTATTGAAGTTTGAAGACATAAGCTATAATTGTCAATCAGCTATGTTTTTGTGTTTAAATATGTATATATATATATATGTTTATACATAAGTTCTGTCTGGATCTCAAATCTGATTGGCTGATAGCCGTGATATATCTGCACCCATACAGCCTCTTTACCCTTTGTGTATTACTCCGCCCAAATACAGCCAGGAACAAGCAGACACTACAGTTTGACAAATATTACTGCTGTTACACAACCAAATGTACTGTTGAGGCTTTTTTAGTGGAGAATGCAGTTGTTTAGATTGCAACTATGCAGTTTATTTGTAAGAATAGTGCCCTCTTTAAAATATTAACAATTTCTGAGAGAGCTCATCGGCGACAGTTGACGTTTTCTATCCACAAGATGGCGACAGAACCGCATAATAAGCCCTTACACTCAGACGATATAACAGTCTGATTTCTAACTACAGCAGATCAAATCATTACTTACATTACCAACACTTGCATTTTTAATGGGAGTATCCCATATTTCAGACCAGTCTCCCGCAACCATCCCGTTTTTTTTCTTTCTAAAATCTCCCGTAATTTCACACACCCCCCTCTTTGGTACAGTCTGTAAACTAAACACCCCCCGGTTGCCAACTTTGGTAGAGTACCCGATCGAAACGGCCGCCGAAAATACACTGCATCCTGTTCTCAACCTCACCCCCGAACACCCTCTCCCCCCTGGTCTCCCGGGTGTTCAGAGACATGTTGGCAGGTAAGATGATCTCTCTCTTTTGTATGTTGTAGTGCTGCATTTATACAGATTTGCTCGCATATCAGTAATGTGTGTTGTGTTGGCAGATTAAAATAAGCAAAGTCGGCACATGTTTAGCGTTTAGCGCAAACACAACAGCAGTCTGGTAACGTTAGTGGCTTCGTTGTTATTTTGGGGGTTAATTATTGTGAAATCCCGATTGCAACAGAGGAATACTGTAGACTGTAACACTGTAGGAAGGATTTCATGTCACGTTCAGCCTTAAAATCTTAAAGTGTGAGGAAAATCAGCAGTTTTGTCATCACTTTAGACCGAGTCATTCAAACACTAGCTGTAAAGTGGCGTTGGTGAATTAGTAACGGCTTCTGCTGTTCTGACGTCAGCTGCAGATGTGAATGAATGGCGGAAGAAAGTAGTTCCTTATACAAAAGTGTTTTTAGACTTTGATTTTCTTTTTTATGTACAAGATTTAGCCGTCGAACTGTTGAATAAACGCAATATCACACTCGTAGCAGTGTGCTATGGCTGTATATCAGCACTGGTGGGGCACTAAGACACTCGGCCTGTGGCCTTTTGCCAACGCACGCCTCCCACCAGAACAATAAAGGGACTAAGCCGAAAATAAAATGAATGAATAAATGTTTGACAATTTTGTGCAGAAACATCGGTCTTAAAGGGGGTCGCACACGGATATCAGATGGCGCTCTGTAGCGCAACAAAAATATGAACAGTGCCATGCACTTTACAAATGGAAACTAGATTTTTATCAGGGTGCGTACACCGATGCTGCAAGTTGCCGGCTGTTCACGGCACCCAGCTACGAGTCAAGACACTGTTCATACTTCTGCCACGCCACAGAGCGCCATCTTCATTTTTAATAAAAAGCGAATGTGTGTGTTAGTGATGTGTGGGTGGTCTCATAAGAAATTGTGACTTTATTTAATTCTCTAGAGCCTACAAGTCTCACCTGCCGAAACTTGGCTCTGGCCTCCTTCTCCTTCATTCTCCCGTGAGCCACTAAGTAGTCAAAGACTTCGCCTGGCAGAATCACAGACATGCAGAGACGTGTCAGACATGACCAGCGTCAACACTCTTATTAAATATTACACATACAAACAATAAAGACAACGTTTTATTTATAAAGCACAGTGAAACACAACTTAACAAGTTGACCAAATGTGCTTCACAATAACTAAAACCCACAAACAATGAGAGTAACTCATAGACAACAACAAGTTAAAAAAATATACATTAATTAATTAAATAAATAATAATAATAACTCACCCCCACTGGCGTACTCCATTATTAAATACAGCGTCTTCTCTGTCTCGATTACTTCAAATAACTTCACTGAAACAACAGAAGCAGACACCACCAGTGGGTTATTAAAAACACAAATCACACACATTATTACATAGATTCAGATTCATAGATTCAGATTCAGACTGATTAGATCAGAAAACAGGATTGGAAGATGATTATTTAAACAATTAAAAACCAATTTAAGATAATTGCATTTAATAAAACTATCTATACATTTAATTAAACTACCTATTATTTAATAAAATCATATATACATTTAATTAAACTACCTATCATTTAATAAAACTATTTATCGTTTAATAAAACCATATATACATTTAATAAAACTATTTTTCATTAAATAAAACAATATATCATTTAATAAAAGCATATATACATTTAATAAAACTATCTATCATTAAATAAAACTATATATCATTTAATAAAACTATATATCATTAAATAAAACTATATATCATTAAATAAAACTATATATCATTTAATAAAACTATATATCATTTAATAAAACTATTTATCATTTAATAAAACCATGTATACATTTAATAAAACTATTTATCATTTAATAAAACTATTCATAATTTAATAAAACTATTTATCATTTAATAAAACTATTTATCATTTAATAAAACTATTTATCATTTAATAAAACTATATATACATTTAATAAAACTATATATACATTTAATAAAACTATATATACATTTAATAAAACTATAAATCATTTAATAAAACTATATATCATTTAATAAAACTATTTATCATTTAATAAAACTATATATCATTTAATAAAACCATATATACATTTAATAAAACTATTTATCATTTAATAAAACTATATATCATTTAATAAAACCATATATACATTTAATAAATCTATATCATTTAATAAAACTATTTATCATTTAATAAAACCATATATACATTTAATAAAACTATTTATCATTTAATAAAACTATATATAATTTAATAAAACTATCTATCATTTATAAAACTATATATCATTTAATAAAACTATTTATCATTTAATAAAACTAGTCATAATTTAATAAAACTATTTATCATTTAATAAAACTATTTATCATTTAATAAAACCATATATACATTTGATAAATCTATATCATTTAATAAAACTATTTATCATTTAATAAAACTATTCATAATTTAATAAAACTATATATCATTTAATAAAACCATATATACATTTAATAAAACTATTTATCATTTAATAAAACTATATCATTTAATAAAACTATCTATACATTTAATAACAATAACTATCTATGTTTACATAAAACTTTACAATGATGCCATCGCATAGGCTTTAAGTCCATCATTGTAGCTGCTTGTTTATATATTGAGTCCGCAGGCTTCAATGTAGTTAAAGAGGCTTGTGACCAAGATGTGATGCAATTCGTCAAGTGAGAGAATGTCATTGTGTGAATGTTTTGCAGTTCGATATGTTAAAAACCTTCTAATAAAACGAAAACAGTTTAGCCTTGGGTTACCTTTCTTACTCATATTTTTAACACAACGATTAAATTTTAAATATGCCAAGATACTTAAATTCATTCACTCCTTTAATAATGTATACTGTTTATTTATTCTTTTGTAAATAATAATAATAAAACATATTACTGACCATTTAACTGTGTATTTAAAATAAAACAGCTCCAAATTAGCATATTTAGTAATTTGGGGATTGTATAAATGGGGGGTGCTCAGGGGAATCCCTTATTATGGTGGGCATATCCCTTATTTTCACATCCCAGTGTTAACAGGTATGGTCTGTGCATGTGTGTGTGTGTATCAGGAAGCCGCTCTTCTGCTCAGAGGAGAGCCCGTCAGCTAGAGGTGTGTAATCACAGCTCTTAGTTTGATTAATCTAAACTCCAGCTCTAGCTCGGCCAATCGGAGACCAGCGTGGACACGTCAGCGGCTGCAGAGGGAGCCGCAGAAACAGCTAGTCATGCTAATCGATAGTGAAGTGAAAACAGAGTCTGGAGCCGTAAAGAGAAAGAGCTGAGCTGGACAGAGCGAGAGAAAGCAGAACGTCTCGATGACCCTCCATTAGCACAGTAAATAATCCAGTTAACATCTGCTCAAACAGCGGGAGGAAGAGAGGGAAAACGCAGCGTCACCGCGCAAACTGAGATTGAAAAGCGAGCTGTTATGCGGAAATCACTTTAATAAGGGGTTTAAACACAGCTGTGTGTTAGCAGTGTGTGAATATATCCAGCAGTCTAATGGTCAAAGTTTATTTATTGTATTTGTTATAATCAGACTTGATGAAAACAGTCTGCAGAAACACTTTGATTAACCAAAAAAATCCCTTTGATTAACAAAACACACCCGTAACTCATTAAGAGAATGAAGGCAAATCTTTTAGACCATGTGCCGGGCACAACGACTGGTTTTCCTGTCCTTAAAATAGCAAAAGTGGATGCTTCCACGTGATTTTGTGCCATCCATTTTAGACGTTGCCCCTAGATTGCTAAAATACAGAGCCTATTGTTTACAATGTTGATTCATAAGAAGCCATTTCTTAAAATTAAACTCAAATGATTCTCTAACACAGGCCCGGATTGGCTAATCGGGAGCACCGGGAGAGTTCCCGGCGGGCCGGTCTGTTTTTTGGCCGTGAGGGCCGGTGTTTCTAGCCGCTTGCACTCTCAGCAGTCGCACTTTTTTCATCTATTTATTTATTTGACCATAGCTTCACTCTTTTTATGCATTATTTTGCTGCAGTGCCGCTCTTCTTATTTATTTTCTCGCAGCCCCGTGAGCAAAATGCAGCCTGCAGGGTAACTAACGTTAATGAAGCTGTAACGTTAACTATCCTCATTCGACCCCAAACAGCGAATTTGAATAATTAATATTAATGAATAATACAACTGCTCAATGAAACTCAGATGATTCACTACATTCATAAATCTGACTTAAATTGATCAGAAATCTAAAAAGGGGAGAAAAAGATTAAGCCATCAATAGAAAGTAATACCGTGTCTTGCTGATCACAGTGCAATACTTATTTTTTATTCTCGCTGTAATAGCGCTATTGTGGACCAATCTTAAACACGTTGGGCTCTATTTTGACGGTCCATGCGCAGAGCGCAAAACGCAGGGCGCAAACGCTTTCAGGGCGTGTCAGAACGCGTTTTTGCTAATTTAAGGACGGGAAAATCCGCTTTGCGGCGTGGCACATGGTCTAAAAGGGTTGAGTTTATTCTCTTAATGAGTTATAGGTGTGTTTTAAGAATAAACCAATCAGAGTCTCATCTCCCATTCCCTTTAAGAGCCAGCTGCGTCACGCCAAGAGCGCATTCACTATTTACAGGACGCAAAGTAAGTCTAAGTGGAAAAACTGAGCATTTCACAAGCAAACAGTTCACAGTTTATTAACAGAAAACTGTTAAACAGAGCATCTACTGCGTGAGAATGAGAGATAATGGATCACTTTCACTTTCACTCTTGGATAGGGAAACCTTTACGCACAGACATCAATTAGCCTATAAATAATTAATTTGGTTTGTTAAGCGCAAATATTCGCTCAAAACTATTTCTAAATTCAGTTCTAATTTCCAGCAAACGAATAAATGAACAATAATAATGAAGTGTGCTCAAAAACCTGAGTTATATCCTAAAACACATGCTGTGCCCCATATGGTCTAAAACCTGACAGGTGGACAAATTTAAGCTTGTTTTTAATAAAACAAATATAAATATGGATATAATAAATAACACTGCTAACAATAATAACATTATACAGAAGCAGATTGTTATGAATGAACTCAAAAAGCCTCGGGCGACGCAGTGGCGCAGTGGGTAGCACGTTCGCCTCACAGCAAGAAGGTCGCTGGTTTGATCCTCGGCTCAGTTGGCGTTTCTGTGTGGAGTTTGCATGTTCTCCCTGCGTTCGCATGGGTTTCCTCCGGGTACTCCGGTTTCCCCCACAATCCAAACACATGCGTTACAGGTGAATTGGGTAGGGTACATTGTCTGCAGTGTATGAGTGTGTGTGTATGTGTGTATGTTTCCCAGAGATGGGTTGGAAGGGCATCCGCTGCGTAAAAACTTGCTGGATAAGTTGGCGGTTCATTCCGCTGTGGCAACCCCAGATTAATAAAGGGACTAAGCCGACAAGAAACTGAATGAATGAATGAACTGAAAAAGCCTCCCGAGATGAAGAAGACATAAAGCAGTGATTTTTCATATTTATGTCGGCTAGAAAATAATATGTTTTGTAATATTTTAATCCTTTATATTTATATCCTATATATATTCTTATTATATCCTATATATATCCTTAATATTTACATTTTTCCATATGTAAAGATATTTGCCTGTTGCTCTCTTGTGTGTATTAAGCAGTGTGTAAGCGAGGTGCAACTCTGTGCTGGAGTTTAGACCGGGTTAGTTTTGGTCTAATGAAAAATCTATTATAGTTTCTCAGAATAGCAACGCGCCAGCAGTCCGCCTCAGAACGCCTTCCTTTTTAGACCAGAACACCTATGTGCGCACAAATGAGCGCTAATGCATTTGCTATTTAAACAGCGTAGCGCAACGCCTCAAAACCACTCTTGCGCCAAGCTGAAACTTCCAAAAGACTATTGCGCCACGCCTTGCAACACACTGCGCCGGGTGTATGATAGGGCCCGTTGCGTTGCGATGCCGCCGACCCATGTTCGAATCTCACCTGGAAAATTATTGTTATTATTATTATTTTTTTCATTTTTATTGTTAAGACATATAATACTCTGAGGGCTTTTGAACATTTGAATTTCTAAAGCAGCTGTTTTCTTGAAACAGACATGATAGTGTCATTAGAAACTGAATTGGAAATGGCCTTATTTTAATATAGTCAGTCGTGAACTGAGGTGGGCCGGTCTGGCTTGAAACTCCAGGGCTGAAAATGAGTCCCACTCCGGCCCTGCTCTAACAGACTGTGATTTTAAATTCCACAGATGTGATGGTCTAGAGCAGGGGTCACCAAACTTGTTCCTGGAGGGCCGGTGTCCTGCAGATTTTAGCTCCAACCCTAATCAAACACACCTGAACAGCTAATCAAGCTCTTACTAGGTGTACTTGAAACATCCAGGCAGGTGTGTTGAGGCAGGGTGGAGCTAAACACTGCAGGGCAAAAGACCTCCAGGACTGAGATTGGTGACCTCTTGTCTAAAATAAAAAGCAGCATGACCAAAATAGGTAAACTTCAGGTTTTAAATACCCATACAGACAGCTCAAATGTGAAATGGATATCAGGATGATTCCTTACCTATATTAGGATGATTTAAGACCTTCATAATCCTCACTTCACGAAAGAGCTGTGGGAGAACAGAAAGAGAAGCAAACAAGCTGCATTAGAAGAAACATTTAATATTTCATATATCCACAAGTTGTTTAAAGACACTGACTTACGGTTCAGACATTGAAACACGTGATCAATTATGTGTATGGTACTTCAGTCACACTGAATGTACAATTCACGATATTACCAAACCATTAACTAAGACTTTTCATCCAACAATACAGACCGACACGTCCGTTTATCATGACCAAACCTTTCAGCAGAGCTTTTGTTCAGCTCGACGGGACACTTTTGGAGGGAAGGTGACTCTAGAGAACTCCTCCACGCTCACACAGATGTCCATCATAAAGCATACGTCATTAAAGAAGCTGTGAAATGCTCAGAAATGTGCATTTTTTTATCGGATGTGTGACCTAATCTCAACTGAAACACGAAAAGAGGGCGGGGCATATAGTAGCTCCTCCCCTTTATAAAGAAACAGCCAATAGCGTTTTGTTTTGCTCTGTCAGTGGGAGTGGTTGAGCTCGAGTGCATCAAATGAACAGCCAACGAGGAGGAGGCGGGGCATGTCAGGCACTAGAGAGAATCTGATTGGTCAGAAGATTTGATGGTATTCTGACATGTGAGGTGATGTCACAACAATCCATTCAGGAGACAAACTGCGAGCTCTGGATGATTACACGATCTTCTTAAAGTAAGTATTGTCAGTGTTTTGGAGCACACTAGCTTATACATATCCTCAAGGCTGGCATGCTGATGCTAACATCTGAAAGATCACGAGGACCTTATAAGCCTATTGATGTGAAGTGTACGATTGCTGAGAAGTGTGTGTTTTGATGTGTTTTCTGACGCAGTAACACACTGACACGTCAGCGAGACAGAAGTGTGTTTTCTGGCAGTCGGCTCTGCTCAGTGATCAGCGGCAGAGCCAGAGCTGCTATATTTATAGGCATATTTCTAAAAACAGCCACAGCAACATTCCACTCTGATGACACGGATGAGCGTGTCACTTCCTGTAGAGGGTCCTACAGTCTGTGTGAGTGTGTGCATGGGCAAGTGTATATGTATGTGTGTGTCTTGGAGCGAGCGAGTGTATGAGTGCATGTATATGTGTATATATATGTGAAGAGTTTCGTTGCAAAATGAGATATATCCATTTTGAGAAATGTTGGTTATTTGACATTATTATTTAAGACATCAACAGTCAAGTTCAATCACAATTTTTATACATTAAACTATTACTTGAGCTCAGTGAAGGTCAGGAACACAATATTCTTCAAATCCAGGATATTTTTTATTTAACTAAACCTGTATGATCAGAGCGGGCGGAGCGGTGATGTCACAGAGTCCGCAACACAAGCTCGCCTCGCCCTGTCATATTTAATGAATTATTTCACTGTAATAATAATAATAATAATA
>NC_141042.1:41547500-41605000 GCF_052040795.2 Danio rerio
CTATCTATCTATCTATCTATCTATCTATCTATCTATCTATCTATCTATCTATCTATCTGTCCATTTATCCATCCATCCATCCATCTATCCTGTCTGTCGGTCCATCCATCCATCCATCCATCCATCCATCCATCCATCCATCCATCCATCCATCCATCCATCCATCCATCTATCTATCTATCTATCTATCTATCTATCTATCTATCTATCTATCTATCTATCTATCTATCTATCTGTCCATTTATCCATCCATCCATCCATCTATCCTGTCTGTCGGTCCATCCATCCATCCATCCATCCATCCATCCATCCATCCATCCATCCATCCATCCATCCATCCATCCATCCATCCATCCATCCATCCATCCATCCATCCATCCATCTATCTATCTATCTATCTATCTATCTATCTATCTATCTATCTATCTATCTATCTATCTGTCCATTTATCCATCCATCCATCCATCTATCCTGTCTGTCGGTCCATCCATCCATCCATCCATCCATCCATCCATCCATCCATCCATCCATCCATCCATCCATCCATCTATCTATCTATCTATCTATCTATCTATCTATCTATCTATCTATCTATCTATCTATCTATCTATCTATCTATCTATCTATCTATCTATCTATCTGTCCATTTATCCATCCATCCATCCATCTATCCTGTCTGTCGGTCCATCCATCCATCCATCCATCCATCCATCCATCCATCCATCCATCCATCCATCCATCCATCCATCCATCTATCTATCTATCTATCTATCTATCTATCTATCTATCTATCTATCTATCTATCTATCCATTTATCCATCCATCTATCCCGTCTGTCGGTCCATCCATCCATCCATCCATCCATCCATCCATCCATCCATCTATCTATCTATCTATCTATCTATCTATCTATCTATCTATCTATCTATCTATCTATCTATCTATCTATCTATCTATCTATCTATCTATCTATCTATCTATCTATCTATCTATCTATCTATCTATCTATCTATCTATCTATCTATTTATCCATCCATCCATTCACCCGTTTATCCATCCTCCCAGTTCAGCTCTTCAGCATGGTGTTTCTCCAGGTCTAGATTTGGGAAACTGCGATCTCTCCTCTCAGTCTAGTAAAGCTCTCTGTTAAGTGCGTCTGCATTAATTGATCAACAGTAAAATCACAAACTCATCATATCTTTTAGCAGTAAAACATGAATCGCACAATGCTAACAAAACACACACATAAAGCACTTTCCTGATCCAGTAAACTCTGTGAACTCTGGTAAAAACTAGCCAACCTTTACACTAGTGTAAACACTACAAGATTCTGAGCTGAGTGTTGATGATTAGATCAACTGTAAGTTAATGAGATCAACTGATACCACATAAACATTCATATCAAATCATCTGTTTTGACTCGTCATGTCATTATTAGACAACATAAAGACCAAAACACCAAACAAAAAATAATTCTATAGTGCCTAAATCCATTTTAAAGCATTAAACATTTGAAATACTTCAATAACAACAGGACGAAAATCACAAAACCTGGGAAAACATATGCATTTGCTCAAAGACAATGTCCCATTGTTTACATCGGGCCTTTTGTTGCATAGTGAATGTTCTTCAGCAAAACATAAGCAGAAAAAAGTACTGAAGATGCCAAAGTCTCACCTTCTGTAGACTAGTAGGGTTCAGCTGTGTTTTATCAATGATCTTCACTGCTACCTGAAAGACAAATATTAGAGTGTTTCTGTCAAAAGTGTGTATTCATACATTCATATACACAGTCTTGTGCAAAAATATGAGCCCCCCTCCGTGGCTGCGAAATGATGTGTGCTTTCTTTATAAGAGAAGATCGCCGTGAAATGCCATTCGGTTTCTAGAGAAAGCTAGTTAATCTCATGCTTTTCTCAGTAGGTAGTGCTGTCACCTCACAGCAAAAAGGTCGCTGGTTCGAGCATCGGCCGGGTCAGTTGGTGTTTCTGTGTGGAGTTTGCATGTTCTCCCCGTGTTCGTGTGGGTTTCCTCAGGGGGCTCCGGTTTTCCCCACAGTCCAAACACATGCGGTTCAGGTGAATTGGGTAGGATAATGGCTCGTTTACACTGACTGGTAAAGTATGGTTCAGGTCGTTACGGGTCACCTTTATCAGGCTTCTGTTTCCACTACCAAGGGTAGCCTTTTGGTGGGTGTAGTGTACGACAGAAAGTTTCAGTCGACGTCATTCTTGCTCGAATAAATGTCTACAGTAAATCTGTACAGCTCGCTTACATATCATATGAGAAGCACAGACGCTTTACACACATCAATACTTCTGTATGAATGTTTATGAACAGGAGTTGATTATAACTGCAGATCAATGACAGTGTGAAACAGCCTACTGTAACTGTAACGTCTGTAATTATATTAAATAAATAAATAAATGAACATATATGAACACATACAGACCCTTACAGTCTCCGAACTACAGAAGAACTACACAGAGCAGACATTTAGTCCTTATTTAGGTTCATGAACAACAGAAAATATAGCCTACAGTCAGAGCAGACCTGTCATCTGTGTGTGTAATCTTCAGCAGCACATGTAGCTTCTGTTAGAGAGTCACTCCATCATTCTGAGTTCATAATAGTCCAGAAGCTGATGATAATAGTTAAACATGGCAGTGTGTTCACGTTTGCTGAAAAAATAATGTGCTGCTTTGTTTCCAGCTTCTCCTTTGTTTTTTCACTCTCGCGTTTGTCAGTTTCTGACAGGATCGGGTTTCAAAAGCAGGTCAGTAATCAAGTGCACGTTATTATCATCAGCTCAAGAAGTTTGTTATTTCAGATATAGACGCGCGGCGAGCGCAAGCCAGAAAGTGAAACCGCTCGTGCTTCAGACTGGCTCAGGGTAAATCTGCTCTTCCTTTTGGCTTTGTGGCTGTTCATCAAGACGACAACAAAGTTTGTTTGAGCGCGGGTCGACCATGGCTCGTTATTATATGTATATATATTTACTCTGTAAAAGATCTCTCGGCTGTGTATTTTAAACATGGCGGCTCTTTTGTTTTCATTCTGGCTTGTTGCGTAAGCTCGTGACTTATCTCGATAAACCAATAGCGCCCAGCTGCGCTTCTAGCTCTACCCTTTCGAAAGAGAGCTGAAAAAGTGGTTCGGTACTACTTTTGACAGTGGAAACAGCCAAAAAGCGTACTGAACCGAACCGTACCACTCAGTGGAAACGGGCCACAAATTGTCTGTTGTATATGAGTGTGAATGAGTGTGTGTGGATGTTTCCCAGAGATGGGTTGCAGTTGGAAGGGCATCCGCTGCGTTAAACATGCTGGATAAGTTGGCGGTTCATTTCGTTGTGGCAACCCCAGATTAATTAAAGTAATAAGCCAAAAGAAATTAAATAAATGAATTTATACATATATACAGTTAAAGTCAGAATTATTCGCCCCCTTTTATTTTTTTTATATTTCCCAAATGATGTTGAACAGATTGAGGAAATGTTCACAGTGTGTCTGATAATGTTTGTTCTTCTGGAGAAAGTCTGATTTGTTTTATTTGGGCTAGAATAAAAGCAGTTATTAATTTTTAAACACCATTTTAAGGTCAATATTATTCGCCCCTTTAAGCTATATTTGTTTTCGATAGTCTACAAAACAACCTGCCTAGTTACCCTAATTACCCTAGTGAAGCCTTTACATGTGACTTTAAGCTGTATAGAAGTGTCTTGAAGAATATCTAGTCTAATATTATTCACTGTCATCATGACAAAGAGGAAATAAATCAGTTATTAGAGATGAGTTATTAACACTGTTATGATTAGACATGTGCTGAAGAAATAAACAGGGGGGCGAATAATTCTGACTTCAACTGTATATATATACAAATATTTGGTTTCATGCATGTGAAAGTGTCCATCATGTCTTTTGCGTCAGTTTCTTTTGAAGCTTGTCTAACTCTAGGACACAGGTCATTGGTTTTATTACTGTATCAGTGTGCACAAACTCACCTCTCGTCCAGTCAACACATGCCGGGCGAGTTTGACTTTGGCGAAGTTTCCTTTGCCGATGGTTTTCAGCAGTCTGTAGTTGCCGACATGAGGCTGTTCGTCAGTGATGGAGGCCACGGAGTTCCTGGAGCGCGGCAAACTCTGACGACTCGACGACTTCGTTGGCGCTGCTGGTGTGTCTGTGTAGCCGTCCACAGACGTGTGCTGAAACACACACACACACACACACACACACACACACACACACACACACACACACACACACACACACACACACACACACACA
This sequence comes from Danio rerio, assembly GCF_052040795.2. Lineage (NCBI taxonomy): Eukaryota > Metazoa > Chordata > Actinopteri > Cypriniformes > Danionidae > Danio > Danio rerio. The sequence continues at coordinate 41,551,790 of NC_141042.1, forward strand.
CACACACACACACACACACACACACACACACACACTCAATAATGCAATCATAACTCTGATTTCAAAACACTACTACATGCATTTAAATATGCAAATTAGATTTATGCACAAAACGCTGGCTCAGTGGTTAGCATTGTGGCCTCACAGCAAGAAGGTCGCTGCTTTGAGTCCCGACAGGGTCAGTTGGTGTTTGTGAGGAGTTTGCATGTTCTCCCCGTGTTGGCGTGGGTTTCCTCCGGGTGCTCCAGTTTCCCCCACAGTCCAAACACATGCGCTATAGGGGAACTGATGAACTAAACTGAATGAGAGTGAGTGTGTATGGGTGTTTCCCAGTACTGGGTTGCAGCTGAAAGGGTTTTCGCTGCGTAAAACATATGCTGGATAAGTAGGTGGTTCATTCCACCGTGGTGACCCCTGATGAATAAAGGGACTAAGCCGAAGGAAAATGAAAAAGAAAGCTGGCAACAGAAAAGAAGAGTTGATTAATTATTAAGTTTTCTCACGTAAAGGTTTTAAATAAAATCACTGTAACTTTTTTATTTAATAATATAAAGACTTATATTACATAATATGGACTTAGATAATATAGTTTATACTCATCAGCTAATATATCAGCTATCTGTCTCCAAATATATATAAACATTAACAAAACATTCCACTCCTAGCATGAAATATCGCTAAATAAAATGATAAATGTGCACATTGCAAGCATGCATCCTTGTCCTTGCTTGTTTTCTCTCTTTCTCACGAGCCATGCACCCTGGGGTTCGTGCACTCAGTAGTGCTTGCAAAAGTAATGTGAAACATGATGGAATAAGAAAGAAGGGTCTCAGCGAAATCTGAACACAAGTGCTCAAAGTGCTGCATTTAAACACATTAATACCAGGTGGAACATGACCTTAGACTTGTTTCTTATACTGCTAAAAGAGTATAGAAAATATAAGTATAACAGAGCTTCATTGTAACATAAAACAGTTGTAAGCAGAAGTTTACATGCACAAAAGGAATATTTAGAAAAATGTCTGATGGTAAATCACTAAACGTTTAATATTTTAGGTCTGTTAGGATTTCCTAAATGATTTACATTTGCTCAATGCCAGAATGAGAGAATTGTTTATTAAATTCTAGACAGTCAGTAGTTTACACACATTTCCTTGGTATTTTAGCTTTGCTTTTAAACTGTTTAACTTTAGTCAAATGTTTTGGGTCTCCTTCCACAAGCTTCTCACAATAGTTTGCAGGAGTTTTGGCCCATTCCTCCTGGCAGAATTGCTGTAACTGAGTCAGATTTGTAGGCTGTCTTGCTCACACAAGCTTTCTCAACTCTGCCCACACATTCTCTATAGGATTGAGATCAGGGCTTTGTGATGGCCACTCCAAAACATTCACTCTGTTGTCCTTAAAGCACATGTGAACTCATTTGGCAGTGTGCTTAGGGTCATGGTCTGTCTGGAAGAGCCATTTGTGGTCAAGTTGTAATGTCCTGGCTGATGTGTTGAGATGTTGCTTCAGTATTTCTCCATAATGTTCTGTCTTCATGATGCCATCTATGCTGTGAAGTGGACCAGTCCCTCCTGCAGCCCCACAACATGATGCTGCCGCCCCCATACTGCACAGTTGGGATGGTGTTCTAGGCTTGTGCGCTTTCCCGTTTGTCCTCCAAATGTAACACTGCTCATTATGGCCAAACAGTTCAATCTCAGCTCCATCAGAGCACAGGACATGTCTACACACATGAGTCTTTTCCCAGTGTCATTCAGCAAACTGTGATCTGGCTTTGTTGTTAATTCTGGCTTGTTGATTTTCTCATGTTGTCACACAGGGAAGCAGTGTGTTTGAGCTTCTCCTTCAACACTATTCTACAGTTGTGCCTCACATTAACTCAAATGTTGTCAATCAGCCAATCAGAAACTTCCAAAACCCTGACATCATCATCTGAGCTTTATCAGAGGCAGAATAATCTTACTGTGTGTAAACTTGACTTTCAAGAAGAGTAATAACAATTTCTCAACAAATATCTCTCATTATTCTCCTATTCAGCAGAACAGAAACACATTTGATCATCCTAACTTACCTAAAAGAGGAAAAGTTTAGTCTCGTTAACATCTGCCTTCTTATATAGTGCATGTCAACTTCTGCTTTCAACTGTATGTAGCTATATTAGATTAAAGTGGCGTTTCTTGTTTGTGCAAAATACTAAAGCTAAAAAGAAAAACTAGGGCTGCACGATGTTAGAAAACTAAAAACATCTGTCATTGGAATAAATTCTGTCATTGACTATATCTAACACTGAGATATTTTTATTTAGCGATATGTATATTTAGATATAAATACAATTTCACCAAATTATTTAATATCTGTTTTTTTAATAAATGTATAATGTCAGATCGATTAGGATGATAGTGCAGTGGCAGTGCATCTCCATCAAATCTAATAAACTATCTATAAACGTTTTGGGGTCCCCCGACACGTTTGGGTTGTGATCAGTGCGATTTTGAAGTGCGTTTCTGTATTTGCATGTGTTGAGTATTTTCATGCAAAATAATCTATGAATACAACCAAGAAAAAGATGTGTTTTATTGTTTACAGCATTCAAGTACAGTAACTGAACGATAGAAACAAAAATTATTAAATCAAATTAATCGCTGTTAAAGTTACAAATGGTACAATTTATAACACCTGAATGCTTTTAAGGCTGTTATACAATCACAGGCATCAAAAACACATGCTAATGATCAATTATAGTACAAACTTAACATTGCGTATGCTTGTGATGTGACTATAGCGAATTATCACATTGCGATATCGATGTATCAGCCCTGGCTGAGCCAACACAACTCTTAAGAATATTTTTTGGCGACAATTTAATTTTGTATCTTCAATCCACTTGTAAAAACTAATAAGTTAACTTAATTCCATCATGTAGTCCCGACACAAATCGATTGTGTGGTACCCAGCATTTGTTTACAGCTTATTATGTATTATTTAAAATACAAAACCATTAATTAAATAGCTTGTAAATTGTAGCTGATAAAATAATAACGATACATTATTGATACAGCCAGGCCAATAGATGGCGATATCACTGAATACCAGTCTGTCGCCATTGCTGTTTTCAACTCTGGATCACTGCAGATACGTGCCTCAGTCTGCATTTTTCGAATGATGTAAAATACTAGCGCTGAATGATATTAGAAAAATTAGACGATGTGATATTTTGTTTTACTACAATAAAAACTTGGCTGGGTTAGTTGGCGTTTCTGTGTGGAGTTTGCATGTTCTCCCTGCGTTGATTCCTCCAGGTGCTAAAATAAAATAAATATAAATGAATGTGAATAAAGTCATAAGTGTTTAACCAATTATTTTCATTTACCTAATTTGAGTTCAGAAACTGCATGTTGTTACGATATAATAATGATATCATGACTGAAATGGGAAACCATATTTGTGAAATTCAATAGGTGGCGATAATGCTCCTAAGGAGTTGCCTAAACCGCGTGTGCTAGATTGCGTGTGCCTGAAACGTGTCTGGTTCTGCGGGTCTCCAGCTGGATATATCTCGGTCAATCTGTGCTTTTTAAAATACTATAGGTTGGGTTTAGAGAAGAAGTGGGTGGGGGTTTTGATCGGTTAGTCGGTCAGTCAGTCGACAGCGGCCTCTGGTGGATTTATGTGTGAACAGCAGGTGCATATGGAACTCGCAAGAAATTTGAGATCGGAAAAAGCATACACATTGGCTTCAAGTGGATTTCCGAAAACAAAACTGCAAACATATCTCCTGGGACGGATTTTGCTTTCTCCAGAAATGTATATAGAGGTACGAAATCAAAACAAGCCTGGGTTGAGAATAAGAGAACGGAGGAGCCCATTGAAAACAATGCCACATCCATACCGCTGGAATTGCTCATGTGAACTATTGTTACTCTGAATGACCTGCCTCCGTGTCTTCTTTAATTCATGATAAAATTGTCAGAATTCAAGCCAAAATCTGGTGTCTTCCGTCACAGCGGTGCTCAGAGCATGGGTTTTACTGGATAAATCACTCCTGGAGCCTGAAGAAACGAAACTAGCGTCCACATTATCTGCTGTTTGGAGCACAATGGCAGAAAGCCCGATGCGAGGCCTGACAATCAGCACTCAGTGTAAGCGGTGACTCAGCGAGAGATCGAATGATCCAAACACATGATACTGAACACTGGCCTGCAGCAGATCTCGCACTTTCAGGAGCACAGACTCAAGCCTTCTGCTAAATACACCAGTGGACTTACGAGTGATATAAACAGATCCATTATAGCAGTGCAGCGGAAAACACTAGCATGCTTTAAATATGTCTTTGGACACTTCACTGCATCTTATTTATAGCTAATGCATGACATTGGAAAAATCTGACATCGCCATATTGTGTTTTGCAGTTGAAGTCAGAATTATTAGCACCTTGTTTATTTATTACCACATAACTGATTTATTTTATCTTTGCTATGATGACAGTACTACATTTTTGACTCAATATTTATCAACATACTAGTATTCAGCTTAAAGTGACATTTCTCAACAGGCACAAGACGTTAACATGTGGCGTTGTACCCAGGGCCGGTGCGTGGTCATCGAGGACGACATAGTAGTAAAGGCGGCGTCCGCGACATCCACAACCCCCCTCCTCCCCCGCTCTTCGGTTTCCTTCATGGACACATCCCCCATGGCATTTTGCTGGAAATGAAATTCAGGTTGACGTCAGACGCCTATATCGGTTCGATGTCAATGTCCAACCTAAAACCTACTAAATATCAACATCTAACGATGTTACAGCTTGACGTTGTGTGGACGTTACCACTATGACGTCTATTAGGCGTAGAATTTTGGTTGCCATACCTGTCAAATAAATGTCAGTATTTGACGTCAATATGATGTTGGGTTAAGATGTTGGCTCCACGTTGGATTTTGGTCACTTTCTAACAACCTAAAATCAACCAAATATCAACGTCTAATGATGTTACAGCTTGACGTGTGGACGTTACCACTATGACGTCTATCAGATGTTGGACTTTGGTTGTCATACCTGACGATTAAATGTTAGTATTTGACGTCAATATGATGTTGGATTAGGTTGTTGGCTTGACGGTGGACTTTGGTTAATATAGCTAACGAATAAATGTCAACATTTGACGTCAATATGACGTTGGTTTAGGTTGTTGGCTCAACATTGGATTTTAGCTGCCATACCTGACGAATAAATGTCAGTATTTGACGTCAATATGACGTTCGTTTAGGACGTTGGATTTCAGTTGCCATACCTGACGATTAAATGTCAGTATTTGACGTCAATATGATGTTGATTTAGGATGTTGGCTCGACGGTGGATTTTGGTTACCATAGCTAATGAATAAATGTCAGCATTTGACGTCAATATGATGTTCGTTTAGGACGTTGGATTTCAGTTGCCATACCTGATGATTAAATGTCAGTATTTGACGTAAATATGACATTGATTTAGGACGCTGGCTCGATGGTGGATTTTGGTTGCCATACCTGACGAATAAATGTCAGTATTTGACGTCAATATGACGTTGGTTTTAGACGTTGGTTCAACATTGGATTTCAGTTGCCATACCTGACAATTAAATGTCATTATTTAATGTCAATGTGATGTTGATTTAGGATGTTGGCTGGACGGTGGATTTTGGTTACCATAGCTAATGATTAAATGTCAGTATTTGACGTCAATATGACGTTGGTTTAGGACGTTGGCTCGATGGTGTATTTTGGTTACCATAGCTAACGAATAAATGTCAGTATTTGACATCAATATGACGTTGGTTTAGGACGTTGGCTTAATGGTGGATTTTGGTTACTATAGCTAACGAATAAATGTCAGCATTTGACGTCAATATGACGTTCGTTTAGGACGTTGGATTTCAGTTGCCATACCTGACGATTAAATGTCAGTATTTGACGTCAATATGACGTTGACTTAGGACGCTGGCTCGATAGTGGATTTTGGTTGCCATAGCTAACGAATAAATGTCAGTATTTGACGTCAATATGACGTTGGTTTAGGTTGTTGGCTCAACATTGGATTTCAGTTGCCATACCTGTTGAATAGATGTCAGTATTTGACGTCAATATGATGTTGATTTAGGATGTTGGCTCGATGGTGGATTTTGGTTACCATAGCTAACGAATAAATTTCAGTATTTGACGTCAATATGATGTTGATTTAGGATTTTGGCTCGATGGTGGATTTTGGTTACCATTGCTAACGAATAAATGTCAGCATTTGATGTCAATATGATGTTCGTTTAGGACGTTGGATTTCAGTTGCCATACCTGACGATTAAATGTCAGTATTTGACGTAAATATGACATTAATTTAGGACGCTGGCTCGATTGTGGATTTTGGTTGCCATAGCTAACGAATAAATGTCAGTATTTAACGTCAATATGACGTTGGTTTAGGTTGTTGGCTCAACATTGGATTTCAGTTGCCATACCTGACGATTAAATGTCAGTATTTGATGTCAATGTGATGTTGATTTAGGATGTTGGCTCGACGGGGGATTTTGGTTACCATAGCTAACGAATAAATGTCAGTATTTGACGTCAATATGACGTTGGTTTAGGACGTTAGCTCAATGGTGGATTTTGGTTACCATAACTAACGGATAAATGTAAGTATTTCACATCAATATGATGTTGGTTTAGGACGTTGGCACATCGTTGGATTTCAATTGCCATACCTGACGATTAAATGTCAGTAATTGATGACTACAATATGATGTTGGTTTAAAACGTTGGCTTGACGTTGGATTTTGGTTGTCATACCTGATAAATAAATGTCAGCGTTTAATGTCAACATGACTTGCTTTAAAGATGTTGGCTCCAACGTAGGATTTTGGTCACTTTTCAACACAACCTAAAATTAACCAAATATCAACGTCATTCGGCATCGTTGTTGGACTTGCATCTAACCAAATATTAACGTCTTGATGTTGTGTGCCCACCAAGTGGATGTGAAGATGCTGTTCAGCAAACATCTGAAAAACCAATCGCTTACATACTAACATCCAGCATGCTATAGATCTGAACAGTGCAGTGGCTTACTGTATATCCAATGAAAATAAATGACTATTCAAGTTGTAGAGAACGTCAATGAGTGCAAACACGGAGACACAGGAGCGATATAAAGCCATGAAGATCAGTCGGTTCATCAGTGGATCGCTCGTCTGTGTTTGCACTTGGTAAATATGGGTGAAGAGCGGTGAACTGATGACCTTCACGGCTAACCACAGTCATTACTGTTGAGCACTGGTGAACACAATGGCAAATCAGCACTGTTTAGGAACGTGCTCAACAGCGATTAAATGTTAAATCTTTGATTTATTATTATAGTTCACATGTTCAGCTCTTCAAATAATGCGAGACGTGAATGTAACAATCAAATATCCGTCAAGTGCATGTTTGAAAGAGCACAGTAGAGAAGTAGCGCACTGGAGAGGAAAAGCACATTCTGTGTGAACAGCCCCTTGGTTTATTAGCACAGAGCATGAATCTTGGCTTCAGGATGCTGCTTATCAATCTAGCGAGACAGAGGAACAGTTTAAGATAGTTAATAGATAGTTAAAGCAAAGGTCACAGCACCGGCTCCAGATCTGCTCCACAAACAATGACAGCAGATTATCAGCACTGATGTAAACCTACTGTAAACAATTCACAACAGCTCTCAGACTCCTGTGGAAAAGACTCATTTCAATCCTTAAAGCGACAGTTCAGCCAAAAATAAAAATGAACTCGCTATTTAATCTCCCTCAAGCGATCCTAAACCATTTATTAAGTTGAACACGAAAGAAATACTATGGAAGTCAATGGTTACCGATTTCCAACATACTTTGAAATATCTTATTTTGTGCTCAACCGAAGAAACAAACCTAAACGTTCATTCATTTCATTTTCCTTTGGTTTAGTGCCTTGTTTATCAGGGGTCGCCACAGTGGAATGAACCGGTAACTATTCCAGCATGATTTACTCAGTGAATGCCCTTCCAGCTGCAACCCAGTACTGGAAAAACACCCATACACACTTATTCACACACACTAATACACTACGACCAATTTACTTAATCAATTCCCCCTATGCGCCATGTGTTTGGACTGTGTGGGAAACAGGAGCACCCGGAGGAAACCCACACCAACATGGGGAGAACATGCAAACTCCACACAGAAATGCCTACTGACCCAGCTGTGACTCAAACCAGTGACTTCCATGCTGTGAGGCCACAGTGCTAACCACTGAGTCACTTTGCCACCCCAAACAACTTGTTTGGAACAAGGAAAAGGTAAGTGAACGATGACAGAATTTTCATTATTTGCTATAGAGGGACAGTGTGTGAACTGTCCCTCTATAGCAGGCAAACCTGGTCCTGGAGGGCCGGTGTCCTGCACAGTTTAGCTCCAACTCTAATCACACATACCTACTTATAGATTTATACCCCCCCCCCCCCCCCAATAAACACTGAGGTTAAAATGTCTGCAACACCCTTAAAGAGACAGTAACCCCTAAAACACCCTTAAAGAAACAGTGACACCAAAAAAACTGAGGTCATAAGTCTGTAACACCCTTAAAGAGACAGTGACACCAAAAACACTGAGGTTACAAGAGTCTGCAACACCCTTAAAGAGACAGTAACCCCAAACACACCAAGGCTATTAGAGTCTGCAACACCCTTAAAGAGACAGTGACCCCAAACACACCAAGGCTATTAGAGTCTGCAACACCCTTAAAGAGACAGTAACCCCAAACACACCAAGGCTATTAGAGTCTGCAACACCCTTAAAGAGACAGTAACCCCAAACACACCAAGGCTATTAGAGTCTGCAACACCCTTAAAGAGACAGTAACCCCAAACACACCAAGGCTATTAGAGTCTGCAACACCCTTAAAGAGACAGTAACCCCAAACACACCAAGGCTATTAGAGTCTGCAACACCCTTAAAGAGACAGTAACCCCAAACACACCAAGGCTATTAGAGTCTGCAACACCCTTAAAGAGACAGTAACCCCAAACACACCAAGGCTATTAGAGTCTGCAACACCCTTAAAGAGACAGTAACCCCAAACACACCAAGGCTATTAGAGGCTGCAACACCCTTAAAGAGACAGTAACCTAGAAATACTTTTAAAGAGACAGCAACCCCAAAACACACTTAAAGAAACAGTAACCACAAAACAGAGGTTACAAGAGTCTGCAACACCCTTGAAAAGACCGTAATCCAGAATCACCCTTAAAGAGACAGTAACCCAAAATCACCCTTAAAGAGACAGTACCACCAAAAACACTAAGGTTACAGGAGTCTGCAACACCCTTAAAGAAACAATAACACCAAAACAGTCTTAATTAGACAGTAACCCAAAATCACCCTTAAAGAGACAGTAACACAAAAAACACTGAGGTTACAGGAGTCTGCAACACCCTTAAAGAGACAGTAACCCAAAATCACCTGTAAAGAGACAGTAACAACAAAAACACTGAGGTTACAAGAGTTTGCAACACCCTTAAAGAGACAGTAACCCCAAAACACTCTTAAAGAGACAGTAGCCCAAAAACACAGAGTTCAGAAGAGTCTGTCACGCCCTTAAAGACACAACAATGCAAAATCACCCTTAAAGAGACAGTAACCCAAAATCACCCTTAAAAAGACAGTAACACAAAAAAAAACTAAGGTTACAAGAGTTTGCAAAAACCTTAAAGAGACAGTAACACAGAAACACCCTTTAAGACACAGTAAGACAAAAACTCTGAGGTTACAAGAGTCTGCAACACCCTTAAAGAGACAGTAACCCCAAAACATACTTAAAGAGACAGTAACCCAAAAAGACAGCGTTCAGAGGAGTCTGTAACACCCTTAAAGAGACAACAATGCAAAATCACCCTTATAAAACACAGTAACCCAAAAACATTGGGGCATCAATGCTGAAATGATACAGCTCTACATTTGAGTATGAGTAAGCAATGAAGAAACTGGATTTTTTGCGTGAACTGTCCCTTTTAGACTTCATCGATCAACAGTTATAGTGTAAATGCGAGGACAGAGGAGCTGATGACAGGAAACTCTGGATGTTTTCTTCCCTGATTCATCATCGATGAGTTTTTACATCAATGAGCCACAGACCGCACACACCCAGACCACCGCCGAGCGATTCATTAATCACAGCCGCTAATTACATGATGCAGTCAACAGCCCCTCTGCGGCCATGATCAGCACATCATAGAGACCTGAAACTGATGCATGCATGTGACATTTATTAAAACATGAACTGACAGAGAGCGTATATGTTCACATCATATTAAAACAACTGTTTGTATTTGTTTGAGACATCAACGTGACATGGGAACGGCCGCTACAGTTAATCCGGTGTGCGTGCGTAGTAGCCTCGATGTACGTACTTGAAACTTTAAACTAGCACACAGTTGGCAGCTTGACATAACGTTTCCATGCAACAAAAAATGCGGCTTAGAGAAGCCTTTACGATTAATTAAATGTGACGAATTAAAGCGCAGTTAATAGTGAAATCAGCTGATCGTTGCATCCCTATTAATGATTACTTATGGTGACTCCTGCTCTGCGCAGCCTCTGCTTTGTATTGAACAGACGCACGTCACTTCATAAGTATTGCGGCCGTTTTTCGACTGAACTAAATTTATTTTTGATGTCTTGGTCACACTATTTGGAGGTTCGGAACAAATTGCCGCCAATTGAATTGCCCTGAATTGGATAGGCTTAATTGTCTGTAGTGTATGAGCGTGAATGAGTGTTTCCCAGAGATGGGTTGCAGCTGGAAGGGCATCCGCTGTGTAGAACATATGCTGGATAAGTTGTCGGTTCATTCCGCTGTTGCGACCTCAGATCAATAACGGGACTAAGCCGAAAAGGAAATGAATGAATGAATGTTTGCAGATTGATATTTGTCAGATCCAACAACTCAAATGAGTGTTTCCCAGAGATGGGTTGCGGCTGGAAGGGCATCCGCTGCGTAAAAACTTGCTGGATAAGTTGGCAGTTCATTCCGCTGTGGCGACCCCGGATTAATAAAGGGACTAAGCTGACAAGAAAATGAATGAATGAATGAATGAATGAATAAATAGCTACTGACCTAATATAAAGCTTAAATTTAAATTAGACGTGATAAGTCTGACCGTAAACCGTGATTATTCTTCAGACTATATAATCGTACAACCAACATCTATCGTGTTGCATCACTAAGTGTTATGAAGTTCAAAACACAATATATGACTGTGTCTGAATGTAGAAGACTACTCCAGCAATGCACTGCTTTTATTGTGCGAAATTCAACATTTGAATGTTTGTAAACAAACAAAAAAAAGTCAATTGCACAATGCAGTTGTTTTAAAATACAACATATGAACATTTTAATGTAAATAAAGCCAACGTGGGCGTCTTTATGAGCGCTAATACAGCATACGGGCTCTTATATGCAGTTGTGTCATCACTCATATAGCTAGTCATATCTCTCCGGCTTTTCATGAACCGGCCCCCATGCCAAACTAATTGAATAGCCCTGGTTTAGACCAAACCGGAGCACCCGGATGAAACCCACGCGAACGCAGGGAGAACATGCAAACTCCACACAGATTAAATGCAGATATCACAGTCTCACATCCGAATAAACTCATCCACACTATTAGGTCAGGGTTAAACTCAGTATCAGCATGTCAGGACGACCTGAAAGTGACGCATCACTGCACGATGTGAACAACACAACACAAGCGCAGCAATGCTTTACATAATAAAAGCCCGCAGGACAATAACCTGAGCTGACTCTGAGATGAAGAAGAGCAGGAGACACGGCCTGTAAAGCACACACTTACGGCAGAGCGATTCATTGAACTAAAACTGAAGACGGGTATTTGGTCAAATAAGCTGAATGACAGCGGAGTACGGCTGTTTGTAAAGTATATACGGCAACCTGCTGTTAGAATAAGCTCACAATTGATTCAGTAGAGAATAAAAAGTCTCACAAACAATGCAGAATCGCTTTCTTCAAGGAATTCAGCACAGCTCTAATGTTGATTTACGAAATATGAGGGTACTGGAGCTGACAAGCTTTGGACGACTTATGCATAACGCAAAAACAATATTTAATGGCCAAACAATTCAAAGCAAAGAGGAACAATGCTCTCCCTGACAGTAGGTGGCGCTTATGGAGAAGCTGAATTTATTTTGCCTTTATTTGGAATAAATAAAAAACATTAACAACCTTATATAACCATTAAAACTCTCCCATGTGTCTGAACTGCTCCAAGCTGAAGGGCGTCCCTGCTGAAAAATCCAGCTTAAACCAGCCTAGGCTGGTTGGCTGGTTTTAGCTGGTCGACCAGGCTGGTTTTAGAGGGGTTTTGGCCATTTCCAGGCTGGTTTACAGCCATTTCCAGCCTGGTCTTAGCTGGTCAGGCTGGAAAATGACCAGCTAAATCCAGCTAAAACCAGCTTGACCAGCCTGGTTTAAGCTGGACATAGCTGGTTTTGGCTGGGCTCCCAGCCTGGCTTGGCTGGTCAAGCTGGTTTTAGCTGGTCATCTCCCAGCCTGACCAGCTAAGACCAGGCTGGAAATGGCTGGAAACCAGCCTGGAAGTGGCCAAAACTCCTCTAAAACCAGCCTGGTCGACCAGCTAAAACCAGCCAACCAGCCTAGGCTAGTTTAAGCTGGATTTTTCAGCAGGGGTATGAATGCCACCAGATTTTATTGTCATCCATTTTATGCTAATGAGTGCTGTGACCCTCCCACATAACATCTCAACAACCCAAATCCGCACCAAAACCTCCTGAAATCTAGTGAGGTGTTAAATAGAAAGATCATCAAACGTGAAATTATGCTATCACTGCACACCCTGCATTTTCCCAAACCTGCCATGTTGAGTGCTACTAACTTAAAATTCAATGTAGCGACCTCTAAAGATGTCCACTGAGCCCTAATGAGCGTTAATTACAGCGCAGTTACATGTAAACACTCTGAAACTGGTGCCGGGACGGGTGAGAGCATGATGGGACAGCTCACACTGATGACGAGCATGATGATGAGGATGAGGATAACAATCCGATATGATGAAGGCCACGGTGTGTGTGTGTGTGTGTGTTTGTGATGGGTCGGTCAACACAAAACAGTTACACACACGTACACACCTGAACCACATTTAAATCACGAACACATCTCTATGAATAAGCTTTAAATCAGCGCTGGGCTCGGTTATGAGGCGTTCAGCCAATCCGCGCTATTGATTAAAGCAGCGGAAGCCGCACCGCGCGTTATAACGCGGAATGTCGATGTTTCAGGTTGACTTACGTTCTCTGCGTCGCGCTCGTTGACGGTGGGCAATGGCGTTCTGGTCGACATCTTGTGTTTACAGGCCTCGCGCTCCAGCACCGGCGCTCGGTGCAGCACAGCAGCGGACCGGCCTCGCGGAAGATAACGCGGAAGATACGGGATATCTCCGGTGCCCTTCACGCCGGCATCTCTCCGGCCTTCGAGCTACGATGCTGCGGCGGCGGTTTACCGGACTATAACTCGCTCATTATCCGGGAGCGGCGCGTCCGCCGCGGCGAGAGACACTGGAGAAGAGCGGCGGCGCTGCGGATGCGCGGACAGGACGAGTGTGTGTGTGTGTGAGTGTGAGCGTGTGTGAGCAAGCAAAAGAGAGAGAGAGAGCGAGTGTGTTTGTGTGTGTGTGTGGAGATCAGGCTCCTGCATTGATCCACCCTGATAGAGAAACGCACGCAGAGACAGAGATGATGATGATGATGATAACTATAACGATATATTCATCCGTTATAAGTTCTATATATATATATATATATATATATATATATATATATATATATATATATATATATATATATATATATAGGCTATATATTTTTTATATATTTGGGCTATATACAATATTTTGGGCTATATATTATATATATGGGCTATGTACTATATTATATGGGCTATGCACTATATATATGGGCTATGTACGATATATATATATATATATATATATATATGGGCTATATATTTTTATATATATGGACTATATATAATATTTTGGGCTATATATTATATATATATGGGCTATGTACTATATATATGGGCTATATACAATATTTTGGGCTATATATTATATATATGGGCTATATACTATATTATATGGGCTATGTACTATATATATATATATATATATATATATATATATATATATATATATATATATATATATATATATATGGGCTATATACAATATTGTGGGCTATATATTATATATATGGGCTATATACAATATTTTGGGCTATATACTATATTATATGGGCTATGTACTATATATTTGGGCTATATATATTATATATAGGCTATGTACTATATATATATGGGCTATATACAATATTTTGGGCTATATATTATATATATGGGCTATATACTATATTATTTCGGCTATGTACTATATATATATATATATATATATATATATATATATATATATATATATATATATATATATATATATATATATATGGGCTATATATTATGTGTGTGTGTGTGTGTGTGTCTCACGACTAAAACTGTAAATATATTTGAGATTATTAGATTTGTAATATCAGTTGCAGATGCTTTGTCATTATAAGCTTAGTTGTGGTGTGTGTGTGTGTGTGTGTGTGTGTTGTAATGTTCTCCGGTGTCTCCTAAAATAAACACACTGAATCGGTCTCCGCTCTACGTCTCCACCTAATGGATTTAAGACTGTACTGCGTTCAACATTTCAGCTCTTTAAAAGCTCGAGAGTCATTTTTCGACAGAGAACAAACCGTTAAAGTTGTTAAAAACTAAACGTGTTAAATGTTTTGTTTAAAGTGCTCGCTGTGTGTGCATCTCTGACATTGATCTGTTCGTCAGATGAAGCCGCTGTCTGTGAAGAAGCGTGATTTGGGTGGCCGGCCAAACCATTTCAACATTTGATTCTGCTTATGTTTCCACACTTCTGACACAAAACTGATTTTTGCACACTAGCTCCCCTTTAAAGTTGTATTATTACATCTAAAACAACGCAAAACGTCTCCATGAAGCCACGCAAGCTCTGTTAAAAGTGAATGTTTATTGCAAAAGCAGAGTATGCGACAGAAGCTTTGTTCACTATCTTTACCCAGCGTCAGGAAGACCTCTGGATGTTTATAGAAACCCATATGTAACGTTTGAGTAGCAAATACAGGATAAAACACTGAACTCTAAGTAATAAAAACACTATAAATGTATAGAAAAACAACAAACAAACAAGCATTCAAGGCATTTCCAAGTCGTAACAAACAGCATACTGAAATCAAGACATCCTTCATTTTACAGGCACTTGAATTTTTCACTCATTGTCAACATCAATTATTGAAGAAACACTCCACCTTTCCCCCCAAAATAGCTTATTTTGTGATTAACCTAGAGTTTAATAGTAGAATTTAACCAGTTTTGAACCCATTCAACCAATCTCTGGGTCTGGTGGGAGCCCTTTTAGCTTAGCTTAGCATAAATCATTGTATTGGATTAGACCATTAGCATCTCACTCAAAAATAACCAAAGAGCTCATCTAGAGTTAAACACATGAGTTTCACCAATTATTTAATCAATTCAGCTGATCTCCAGGTCTGACAGAAGCACTTTTAGCTTAGCTTAGCATAAATCATTGAATCCGATTAGACCATTAGCATCTCACTCAAAAATGACCAAAGAGCTCATCTAGAGTTAAACACATGAGTTTCACCAATTATTTAATCAATTCAGCCAATCTCCAGGTCTGACAGGAGCACTTTTAGCTTAGCTTAGCATAGATCATTGAATCGGATTAGACCGTTAGCATCTCACTCAAAAATGACCAAAGAGCTCTTCTAGAGTTATACACATGAGTTTCACCATTTATTTAATCGATTTAGCCGATCTCCAGGTCTGACAAGAGCACTTTTAGCTTAGCTTAGCATAGATCATTGAATCGGATTAGACCGTTAGCATCTCACTCAAAAATGACCAGTTGTTATAATCTTCCTATTTAAAGCTTGACTTTTCTCTCAGAAACGTCTCCATGATTGCAAGGCACATTGATTTACATTGACAGAAGTTAGCCTATTATCAAGCTGCTTCAGTCGTGCTACGGCAGCTAAGTTGCTTAATTATTACGCCAGGATGAGAGTAAAGTTGCTAGTCATATCAGCCTGGAAAATAGCCACTTTTATTCTCTGTCAAGAGATAATCAATAATCAAGCTTTAAATAAATAGTACAAATAATCAAAACTCTCCTACTTATTTAAGTGAGATGCTAACGGTCTAATCCGATTCAATGATCTATGCTAAGCTAAGCTAAAAGAGAAGAATAAATTCAGAAATGATCAAACTCAACTATTTAACTCTAGATTAGTCTTAAATAAAGCTATTTCGCAATAGAAAAGTCTCGTGTTCCTTTAACATGCTTCTCTCAACAGCCGTTTCTAAGAGTACTTCTGAATTATATATATAAAAAAGGCATAAACATCATACAAAAGTCATATAAACAGTACCTTTCTGTACATTGAACAAACAGGACCTTTTAAATAAATTAAGAGGCTCCCGAGACAATCCTTCTACTATATAAAACCTGTCAGTGCACAGTTTGATTATTACAAACGCACTTTATTTACCACATTTCTTCCTCCAGACGTGACACACAGCAAATAACGCTTTTCTGACTAAGAGTTTGAGTCTTGTTTCTACTCTAAATACCCCAAAATTCTTAAATCAAGAAATAAATATGTATACAAGACAAAAATAGAGTCTTGTTTTTAGAAATAACGAGTCAAAATGAAGTGATTTTTATTAAAACTGGCTCAATAATCTGCCAATGGGGGACGCAGAATAATCTCATTCTTGTTTTACCTCATTGGCAGATTATTGAACTTATTTTAACCAAAAACTCACTTCATTTTGACTCATATGAAATATATTTTTCTTGTCTAAAAATGCTTCTAGATTAAAATAAGGTGAATATATTTAGACTAGAAACAAGACAACTGGGTCAGAAACGGATTTGTTTGCAGTGTAGGGCTGCTTTCTTTGTTCAAGAGCCGACTGTTTGAGGAACCGATACAAAATATAAAAGGAAGATACGGTCATAAAATAATCAAATCAAGTCAATTTCTGCGTTCTTTCGGGACACTGAAGGTTTAAGGTGGCGTTTTCTCCTGAAACGATGGCTTGCGGATGCTGCGAGTGTGTCAGACTTTGCTCTCGGAGGGCAGATCGCTGAGAGCGCTGCAGATCTCGCTGAAGGACAGTCTGTCTTTAGGACTGGCGGCCCAGCAGCGAACCATCAGCTTGAAGACTCGAGACGGACAGCCCTGCGGAGGACACAGCTTCAGCTTCCCGTCCTGCAGAGCTGCGCAAACACACACACACACACACACACACACACACGGTCAAAATCAGCCAAAACACAAGACATTTTACCTGATTAAGATACAGTGCTCTGAAGATTATTTCAATTCTTACTAGTAAACATTGAATTAAAACACTTTATAGTTCAATTCTTACTAGTAAACATTGAATTAGAGCACTTTATAGTTCAATTCTTACTAGTAAACATTGAATTAAAACACTTTATAGTTCAATTCTTACTAGTAAACATTGAATTAGAGCACTTTATAGTTCAATTCTTACTAGTAAACATTGAATTAGAGCACTTTATAGTTCAATTCTTACTAGTAAACATTGAATTAAAGCACTTTATCGTTCAATTCTTACTAGTAAACATTGAATTAGTGCACTTTATAGTTCAATTCTTACTAGTAAACATTGAATTAGAGCACTTTATAGTTCAATTCTTACTAGTAAACATTGAATTAAAACACTTTATAGTTCAATTCTTACTAGTAAACATTGAATTAGAGCACTTTATAGTTCAATTCTTACTAGTAAACATTGAATTAGAGCACTTTATAGTTCAATTCTTACTAGTAAACATTGAATTAAAGCACTTTATCGTTCAATTCTTACTAGTAAACATTGAATTAGTGCACTTTATAGTTCAATTCTTACTAGTAAACATTGAATTAGAGCACTTTATAGTTCAATTCTTACTAGTAAACATTGAATTAGTGCACTTTATAGTTCAATTCTTACTAGTAAACATTGAATTAGAGCACTTTATAGTTCAATTCTTACTAGTAAACATTGAATTAGAGCACTTTATAGTTCAATTCTTACTAGTAAACATTGAATTAGAGCACTTTATAGTTCAATTCTTACTAGTAAACATTGAATTAGAGCACTTTATAGTTCAAATCTTACTAGTAAACATTGAATTAAAACACTTTATAGTTCAATTCTTACTAGTAAACATTGAATTAAAACACTTTATAGTTCAATTCTTACTAGTAAACATTGAATTAGAGCACTTTATAGTTCAATTCTTACTAGTAAACATTGAATTAGAGCACTTTATAGTTCAATTCTTACTAGTAAACATTGAATTAAAGCACTTTATCGTTCAATTCTTACTAGTAAACATTGAATTAGTGCACTTTATAGTTCAATTCTTACTAGTAAACATTGAATTAGAGCACTTTATAGTTCAATTCTTACTAGTAAACATTGAATTAAAACACTTTATAGTTCAATTCTTACTAGTAAACATTGAATTAGAGCACTTTATAGTTCAATTCTTACTAGTAAACATTGAATTAGAGCACTTTATAGTTCAATTCTTACTAGTAAACATTGAATTAAAGCACTTTATCGTTCAATTCTTACTAGTAAACATTGAATTAGTGCACTTTATAGTTCAATTCTTACTAGTAAACATTGAATTAGAGCACTTTATAGTTCAATTCTTACTAGTAAACATTGAATTAGTGCACTTTATAGTTCAATTCTTACTAGTAAACATTGAATTAGAGCACTTTATAGTTCAATTCTTACTAGTAAACATTGAATTAAAACACTTTATAGTTCAATTCTTACTAGTAAACATTGAATTAGAGCACTTTATAGTTCAATTCTTACTAGTAAACATTGAATTAGAGCACTTTATAGTTCAAATCTTACTAGTAAACATTGAATTAAAGCACTTTATCGTTCAATTCTTACTAGTAAACATTGAATTAGTGCACTTTATAGTTCAATTCTTACTAGTAAACATTGAATTAGAGCACTTTATAGTTCAATTCTTACTAGTAAACATTGAATTAGTGCACTTTATAGTTCAATTCTTACTAGTAAACATTGAATTAAAACACTTTATAGTTCAATTCTTACTAGTAAACATTGAATTAGAGCACTTTATAGTTCAATTCTTACTAGTAAACATTGAATTAGTGCACTTTATAGTTCAATTCTTATCAGTAAACATTGAATTAGAGCACTTTATAGTTCAATTCTTACCAGTAAACATTGAATTAGAGCACTTTATCGTTCAATTCTTACCAGTAAACATTGAATTAGAGCACTTTATAGTTCAATTCTTACTAGTAAACATTGAATTAAAACACTTTATAGTTCAATTCTTACTAGTAAACATTGAATTAGTGCACTTTATCGTTCAATTCTTACTAGTAAACATTGAATTAGTGCACTTTATAGTTCAATTCTTACTAGTAAACATTGAATTAGAGCACTTTATAGTTCAATTCTTACTAGTAAACATTGAATTAGAGCACTTTATAGTTCAATTCTTACTAGTAAACATTGAATTAGAGCACTTTATAGTTCAATTTTTACTAGTAAACATTGAATTAGAGCACTTTATAGTTCAATTCTTACTAGTAAACATTGAATTAGAGCACTTTATAGTTCAATTCTTACTAGTAAACATTGAATTAGAGCACTTTATCGTTCAATTCAATTCTTACTAGTAAACATTGAATTAGAGCACTTTATAGTTCAATTCTTACTAGTAAACATTGAATTAAAACACTTTATAGTTCAATTCTTACTAGTAAACATTGAATTAGAGCACTTTATAGTTCAATTCTTACTAGTAAACATTGAATTAAAACACTTTAAAGTTCAATTCTTACTAGTAAACATTGAATTAGAGCACTTTATAGTTCAATTCTTACAAGTAAACATTGAATTAGTGCACTTTATAGTTCAATTCTTACTAGTAAACATTGAATTAGAGCACTTTATAGTTCAATTCTTACTAGTAAACATTGAATTAAAACACTTTATAGTTCAATTCTTACTAGTAAACATTGAATTAGAGCACTTTATAGTTCAATTCTTACTAGTAAACATTGAATTAGAGCACTTTATAGTTCAATTCTTACTAGTAAACATTGAATTAGAGCACTTTATAGTTCAATTCTTACAAGTAAACATTGAATTAGTGCACTTTATAGTTCAATTCTTACTAGTAAACATTGAATTAGAGCACTTTATAGTTCAATTCTTACTAGTAAACATTGAATTAAAACACTTTATAGTTCAATTCTTACTAGTAAACATTGAATTAGAGCACTTTATAGTTCAATTCTTACTAGTAAACATTGAATTAGTGCACTTTATAGTTCAATTCTTACCAGTAAACATTGAATTAGAGCACTTTATAGTTCAATTCTTACCAGTAAACATTGAATTAGAGCACTTTATAGTTCAATTCTTACCAGTAAACATTGAATTAGAGCACTTTATCGTTCAATTCTTACCAGTAAACATTGAATTAGAGCACTTTATAGTTCAATTCTTACTAGTAAACATTGAATTAGAGCACTTTATCGTTCAATTCTTACTAGTAAACATTGAATTAGAGCACTTTATCGTTCAATTCTTACCAGTAAACATTGAATTAGAGCACTTTATAGTTCAATTCTTACTAGTAAACATTGAATTAGAGCACTTTATAGTACAATTCTTACTAGTAAACATTGAATTAGTGCACTTTATCGTTCAATTCTTACTAGTAAACATTGAATTAGTGCACTTTATAGTTCAATTCTTACTAGTAAACATTGAATTAGAGCACTTTATAGTTCAATTCTTACTAGTAAACATTGAATTAGAGCACTTTATAGTTCAATTCTTACTAGTAAACATTGAATTAAAACACTTTATAGTTCAATTCTTACTAGTAAACATTGAATTAGAGCAATTTATAGTTCAATTCTTACTAGTAAACATTGAATTAGAGCAATTTATAGTTCAATTCTTACTAGTAAACATTGAATTAGAGCACTTTATAGTTCAATTCTTACTAGTAAACATTGAATTAAAACACTTTATAGTTCAATTCTTACTAGTAAACATTGAATTAGAGCACTTTATAGTTCAATTCTTACTAGTAAACATTGAATTAAAGCACTTTATCGTTCAATTCTTACTAGTAAACATTGAATTAGTGCACTTTATAGTTCAATTCTTACTAGTAAACATTGAATTAGAGCACTTTATAGTTCAATTCTTACTAGTAAACATTGAATTAGAGCACTTTATAGTTCAATTCTTACTAGTAAACATTGAATTAGAGCACTTTATCGTTCAATTCTTACTAGTAAACATTGAATTAGAGCACTTTATAGTTCAATTCTTACTAGTAAACATTGAATTAAAACACTTTATAGTTCAATTCTTACTAGTAAACATTGAATTAGAGCACTTTATAGTTCAATTCTTACTAGTAAACAATGAATTAGTGCACTTTATAGTTCAATTCTTACCAGTAAACATTGAATTAGAGCACTTTATAGTTCAATTCTTACCAGTAAACATTGAATTAGAGCACTTTATAGTTCAATTCTTACCAGTAAACATTTAATTAGAGCACTTTATTGTTCAATTCTTACCAGTAAACATTGAATTAGAGCACTTTATAGTTCAATTCTTACTAGTAAACATTGAATTAGAGCACTTTATCGTTCAATTCTTACTAGTAAACATTGAATTAGAGCACTTTATAGTACAATTCTTACTAGTAAACATTGAATTAGTGCACTTTATCGTTCAATTCTTACTAGTAAACATTGAATTAGTGCACTTTATAGTTCAATTCTTACTAGTAAACATTGAATTAGAGCACTTTATAGTTCAATTCTTACTAGTAAACATTGAATTAGAGCACTTTATAGTTCAATTCTTACTAGTAAACATTGAATTAGAGCACTTTATAGTTCAATTCTTACTAGTAAACATTGAATTAGTGCACTTTATAGTTCAATTCTTACTAGTAAACATTGAATTAGAGCACTTTATCGTTCAATTCTTACTAGTAAACATTGAATTAGAGCACTTTATCGTTCAATTCTTACTAGTAAACATTGAATTAGAGCACTTTATAGTTCAATTCTTACTAGTAAACATTGAATTAGAGCACTTTATAGTTCAATTCTTACTAGTAAACATTGAATTAGAGCACTTTATAGTTCAATTCTTACTAGTAAACATTGAATTAGAGCACTTTATAGTTCAATTCTTACTAGTAAACATTGAATTAGAGCACTTTATAGTTCAATTCTTACTAGTAAACATTGAATTAAAACACTTTATAGTTCAATTCTTACTAGTAAACATTGAATTAGAGCACTTTATAGTTCAATTCTTACTAGTAAACATTGAATTAAAACACTTTATAGTTCAATTCTTACTAGTAAACATTGAATTAGAGCACTTTATAGTTCAATTCTTACTAGTAAACATTGAATTAGTGCACTTTATAATCAAATCAAATTCTTAATAGTAAATATTCACTTAGAGCACTCTATAGATCAAATCTAATAAGCAAATATTAAATTACTGTACTCTATATTGATTATACTGTTTGCCGTCTTGGCTTTGCAATCAAAAATATGCGATTAAAATGAAAGTCAATGGGGCAAAAACAGCCCCGAACATAATGAAAGAGTAGTAGATCTGAACCTTACACAAGGGTGATACTCTGTATTATTATCCACCTTAAGAAATGATTGTTTTTGGATAGTCATAGCATGTTTGGATCCTCTTTCTCACCTTCCAGCACTTTATCATCAGCAAGGTCAGCGTAGGGCATTTCCCCGAAACTGAACACCTCCCACATGAGCACGGCGAACGACCACACGTCTGTCTTGGTGGAGAAATCATCCTCGAAGACTGCTTCAGACGGCAGCCAGCGCAGAGGGATGTAGGACTGCCGGTAATGGTAATACTCGCTGTGTGGAACAACACAACAAACACACAGTCACCACCAGGAGGAGGCAGAGAGGGGGTGTTCTTTGTATTCCTGATGTTGTGTACAGTCTGTGGGACGGGGTTTGCAGGTAACAGCGTTTGCCACTGAATCTACACATGTTAAGCGTGACAGGTGCTGTATGATCCTTCATTTAATCCTCACCATGCGGCAGCTATATGGAACATGTAACAGCTCATGAAAAGACCATTATTGCTATTAAGATGCAAACAATAAATTATACATCAATATAAATGTGGGGCGGGGTGATGGATCGCGATGCTGAGACAGCATCATGAAGTTTGTCGGCCATCGGCAACAGATGATGCCATAGTCTATCGGCACAACCCTAATAGTCACATGATGATGTTAATCGAATGCATTCCTGTCAGTCATCTCCTGTTTTTCCCTGGATTCTCATGCCGTACAGGTATTTTCCCGTATTTCTCCCGTATTTTCAGTCTTTCTCTGAACAACCGAGCCTCCCTATATGCAACCCATACCGCCGAACCACCAGGGGTCGCCCCTTGCTCTTTAATGTGAGTCTGTTCTGTGCTTTCGCTTTGTTCGGGAATGAAAACACTTATAAATAAATATTGAAAACGGCGCAATTCCATACAATCCCTAAAACAGTTATATATGGGTGCGTGACTGTCAGCTGACGCGCTCCATAGTGATAAACAGACGCTTTTTCCCAAACGGATTCTGCACTCGCGATTTGAAGCAGAGAGAAAGTGGCTTTTGGTTGTGTGTTTAAACAGACACACACACACAATTAATAATAACAACATATAAAGATGTCGATCTTGGTGGGGTATTTTCCCCAAACACAACTAATTTAATCTTAATTGAGCATAAACAGTCAGGAAAGCAGTCGAATGCTTTCATTATAACGTTAGACGTGTGCTTTTTAAAGTGACACCTCTTATTTAATGTAATTAAAAGAAAAATCTTAATAAATGAGAGATTCATTCGCTGCTGTTTAATCAGAATGAGTTATGCAGTGGAGGAACGGCTAATGAGATTGATATCTTGATTCTATGTCATCATAACAGCTATTGATTTTAATAAGCTGAACTGTTTGCTAATGTATTTGCTGCTGATGTATATATTTATTTTTCTTCTGTTAATAATAATTTTAAAACATATTACTGACCATTTAACTGTTTATTTACAATGAAGCAGCTCCACATGAGCATATTTAGTAATTTGGGGATTTTTTTAAAGGCGAGTCCCTTATTATGGTGGGCATATCCCTTATTTTCACATCCCAATGTTGACAGGTATGCGAGTGATGTGCTATAACATGTAAAACAGGATCATGAAAGGAGGATTCAAAAAGCAGCTCATGTCAACACTTTAATCACATTATTGTCTACTTCTAATCAAGGCAAATAATTTGATCACTGATGTCCGTGAAAACAGTCGCTGTCCATCTCCTCTGCATGTGTGTGAAAATCAGCACGTGCACATACTGAAACTCCCCTTTCTATGCAAACCCTTCCCTCTTTAAAGGCTGATTTATACTTCTGCGTCGAACGCTCTGGATGGATACTTTGATGAGACAAATGAGTAAAAATTGTGTGTGTGTGTTTGTGTGTGTGTGTGTGTGTGTGTGTGTGTGTGTGTGTGTGTGTGTGTGTGTGTGTGCGCAGCAGGAGGCCGAGAGCAGCGGGAGTGAAGTGAACGTGAAAGAGCAACACCTGCGCCGCCATGCGCACACACACACACACACACAGAGCTCCGGATGGATCAAAAGAGGAGTGACGACAGTGATAGGCAGGACACCAGCGGGACGTTCAAGTTGCTCTGCACCAGTCAGCCATGAGGATTGTGCTGTTGTAAAAGTTCAGGCAGCGTAAAGGAGCAGTAAAAAGTAATCTGGCGGCTCATTAGCCAAATTTAAAATAGGTTGCTTGCAATCACATGGTTCTGGTGACGCGCGCAGTTCAGATGGAGAGCCAGACGTAAACAACCGAATGGGCGACATTGAGGAACGTCTGTATTTTTACCAAGAGGCAATCTCCCCCTCGGGAAGCCAATACGGAACTAAAACTGCACTTCATCGACTCGCCTTTGGGGGGCTGGCTCCAGGAAATCCAGATGATTTCTGACTGCAATGGGAAATTGGCCATTTTACAGCTGATAATAACATGTTTACAGCCTGCTACAACAGATGGCTTTGGTGTATATAGCTATGATTACCCTTCATGACAACTGTGAGGGGTGATTTTTTATTACCCATCCATTTCCTTTATATAAGGTTGTATTCAGTCTGCATTATTAAGGGCGTGGCCACTTGAGTGACAGCTAGCTACATCTTGCTGCTTGCTGTCTCGTTACCTCAGCGGATTCCGGCTGATTAGTCGCTGAGCTCGGTATGTACATCGTATTTACTGGCGCTCCTTTCCACAACACTGGACTCACAGCAGTGTTCTAGTGTATTTTAGTGAGTGTGCGTAGTCGTACCTGCTGTAGACGTCTTTGCTGAGGCCCAGAGAAGACACTTTGATCTGTCGTTTGGAGGAGATGAGGCAGTTGCGGGCGGCCAGGTCTTTGTGGACGAAACGCTGGTTGGAGAGATGCTCCATCCCTCGAGCAACTTGCAGACACACGGACACCTGCCCGAGGACACACAGCAGAAGGGGGTGAGGCCTGTATGCGTGTGTGTGTGTGTGTCTGTATGTGTGTGACATACAGTATCAGGACATAAGTGTGTATTATGGTTAAGGTTAGGGCTATGGTTAGGCCATAGACACTATCATTAACCTTTTATAAAAGCGTTTGTGACATATCAGGACACAAATGTGTATTATGGTTAGGGTTAGGGCTCTAGTTAGGCCATTGATAATATCTTTAGCCAGATATAAACTTGTTTGGGACATATCAGGACACAAATGTGTATTATGGTTAGGGTTAGGGCTATGGTTAGGCCATAGACACTATCATTAACCTTATATTAAAGTGTTTGAGACATATCAGGACACAAGTGTGTATTATGGTTAAGGTTAGGGCTATGGTTAGGCCATAAACACTATCATTAACCTTATATTAAAGTGTTTGTGACATATCAGGACACAAGTATGTATTATGGTTGGGGTTAGGGCTATGGTTAGGCCATAGACACTATCTTTAACCTTATATAAACCTTTTTATGACATATCGGGATGCAAACTTTAAAAAAAGACATGTATATGGCACAGGAATTACAGGAAATTATGAATTATGGGGACATTGCTGATGTCCCCATTTCTCAAAAAGCTTATAAATCATACAGAATGAGTAATTTTTCAGAAAGTAAAATCGCACACTGTAGGTCAATAGAAATTATAGTTTGAACAGTATAAAATCAATGGAAATCTATGGATTATGTCACCAAAATTCACAAAAACAAACCTGTGTCTGTGTGTAATAATCTAATTTCACCCTAATCCACCCCAATCCCTAACCTCAACCTCTACATCTGTCAAATAAAGAGTTGGTAGCAGAATCTGACAGGTGGGATACAATATCAGGACACCACCCCCCCAAACTCCCCTTCAGGGTAGATCAAGCATTAATAAGGGAGATCAAGCCCCCCTGTAACTCACACCATGAACTAACCTTCTGTTTGGTGCTGAGCGGCTGGACTTTGACTTTCTCATCTTTGCTCTTGGAGACTCTCAGATACTGCTTCAGATCACCCTGAAAAGCACACACAGCACAATCAAACAGTGATAAATGCAGCTCAGAACATGATATTTCAATCAACACGCCGAAACCAAAGGCACAAGAGGACATTCATTACTGTGGTGTTATTCAGCTATAAACACAACTTAACAAAAAAAATTCTATAATATATAATTTACAATATTTGTATACAGAGTTAATAATTTAAACTTTTGTTAAAGTTTTATTGTTAGTGATGTGGGTAGCTTTACAAGGACATGGAAAATTAAGATAAAATAAAAAATCAAGACTTGTTTAAAATGATTTAAGACCTACAACACAATATTTCTGTGAATTTAAGACTTTAAGACCCCACGGACACCCTAGAAAGCAAAAACCTGCATCAAATTATTATGGAAGTCAATGGGGCAAAAACAGCCCCAACATACTGAAAGGGTAGTCAATTTGCCAACAGTGTATTGTTGAGTTTTGGATACATTTTCAAAGCATTTTCCCAAAAGATCTGTCAAAAGATAACCTAATTGCATTTGCATATAATGCGGAACTTCAAGATGGAAATCACATCCGTTTAGCAGAGATGCATTTGTGTGGTCAAGTGTAAACTGAAACAAATCAGATGACTATTTGCTCAGAAAAACAGAAAACGCATGAAGTGACCAGCTTTTTTTCCCTGAATATTTGTTGAATTTAAACAAAATACACTTATTTGGATGCAAAAACTAGCATCGCACTATAATGGAAGTCAATGGGGCAAAAAGAGCCCCCAACATACTGAAAGGATAGTCAATTTGCCAACAGTGTATTTTTGGGGTTTTGGGGTATTTTTGATAAATTGTTCAAAGCATTTTCCCAAAATGTGTCAAATACCATTTGTCAGCAAACAGTTGTCCATTTGCTGAAACACAGTGAAAGCTGTGGCCA
This sequence comes from Danio rerio, assembly GCF_052040795.2. Taxonomy (NCBI): domain Eukaryota; kingdom Metazoa; phylum Chordata; class Actinopteri; order Cypriniformes; family Danionidae; genus Danio; species Danio rerio. The sequence goes on from NC_141042.1 coordinate 41,579,571, forward strand.
AATTAAGACTCAAAATCAGCCCAGAGTGAATGTAAACATCCCCAACAGCACACAAGGGTTTGGAAAGACATGCAAATGTAGGTTTTTAGCTATACTTTAGCTATATTTAAATTTTTACGACAAACAAGTGTATGTTTGAATACATCCATAACGACTTTCATCATACGACTACCCATAATCCACAATTATATCTCCTGCACAGTGCTCCCAAAACATACTTTCACACCTGACACTCAATGTCAACCATCGGATGTCTAGTGGCTGTAAATGAGCTTTTTACAGCGTCTGCTATAATGTTAATGCTGTTTTCTAGTGTTTACATTCATGAATAAGGCCATGGTGTTAATCAGGGGTGTCTAAACTCAGTCCTGGAGGGCCGGTGTCCTGCATAGTTTAGCTCCAACTTCCTTCAACACACCTGCCTGGAAGATTTTAGTATACTTAGAAAGAGATTGATTAGCTGGTTCAGGAGTGTTTAATTGGGGCTGGAACTAAAATATGCAGGACACCGGCCCTCCAGGACCGAGTTTGGACACCCCTGGTGTAAATGCACAGTAGTTACGAGCTTACCGGGTAATTTCCTAAAGATAAACACAAAAGAAAATTGCAACTGGAATAACTACAGCAGGTCTCATATGAACAATCTCATATGAAGTAAGAGCTTGCGATGACATATGATGACTTGTGCAGGTGCCCATCGCACTCAAGGGGTAGGGGTGGAAATAGAATTGGGATTGAGCCTACAACTTCAAAATCAGCTCAGAGTGGATGAAAACGACCCAACAGCACACAAGGGTTCAGAAAGAAATCCAATCAGCCATCTTTCAGCCTTATTAAACAGAAAAACACACCATGTCGGTGTACTCCATGATCATGTAGTGCGGCTCCACTTCTCTGCAGATGCCGAGCAGACGAGCGACGTTACTGTGGCTGAGTTTGGCAAACATGTCGCATTCGCGCCGGAAGTCCATCTGCATCTGTTCATCGCGAGTCTGGAGACTCTTGACCAGCACCACCGTCTCCTCCTCATCCTCAGCGGCCTTCGCTTTGGCCAGCAGCACTTCTCCGAACTCTCCTTTACCTGCAGCGGCACAAACACACCACATGATGGCTCTCCTTTTAATGCAGTGGACTAATAACAACGACAGCGCGTTACAATAAGGCTGCATTAGTTAATGAGAAAACAAGCAGAGCTAGCATGGCGCAGAGAAGCTGGTGTGGGACAGATGCTAGTACTGTCGTAGATGTTATGATTTGTCATCTGAACAAGTGAAACCCTAAAGAACGAACCCTAAAAATCACAGCATGAGGTAGAGATTTAAATATTAAAAAATAGCTAAGCTATGCTAATTCCAACGATAAGCCAAAATTTAAGACCTCTCAAAAGCAAAGTTCAGACTTTTTTTTTAACAGTTATTACGCCTCTAAGTTTTTCAGAGGCCTGTGTAGTCCTGGTTTGTCTCCGTACCTAGTGTGGTGATGGTGTGCAGGTTGCTTCGAGGGAATTGTAGTTTGGATTCGTGACTGCTGTGGCGTTTGTTGTTCCCAGCGGCAGCCATGTTGGTAAGGGCAACCTCCTCCTGGATCTCTGCAGTGGTGTGGCCATTTTGCTGAACTTCCCCTGTAGGTTGATCAGAGTACTGCATCAGAGAACTGAATCCATCTATTTATCTACACGTAAATGCATGCTGATGATTGCTCACCGTTGAGGCACTCCACCTCTCGCTCGTCTCCGTCCTGCCCCTTCTGGAGCCTCTTGGCGTTGCGTCTCTGCTTGCAGTAAAACATGAGGCCCAGAACGATGATGATGTAAGCGACGGCCGCTCCCACCGACAGGCCGATGGTCTGGATCATTTTATAAGGGGTCTTCTCATCGTCTGATAAGGAGTGCTGCACTGGTTTTTCTGCAGACGTATACAAAATGCAGACATTAGAGGTGCTGCAAGACTCTTCTAAAGCATAAACGTGCAGGTATTAAATAAACGTGGACACTGAAACACAACGCTGAAGTCAGATATTCTGCTTTGAGAATGTGTGTTGGGAATGTCTGTCTGTGTTTTGCTCTCTATAACCAGCCCACTGCCAGTTTACCCCATTATATTCCAGCACTAAGGGTTGCCAGATGATGGAAAACAGTGTAAAACTGGCATTATATGTTTGATATATAAGAAACATGCTATGAGAACACTAAAACACAACGCTGAAGTCAGTTATTCTGCTTTGTGAATGTGTGTTGGGAATGTCTGTCTGTGTTTTGCTCTCTATAACCAGCCCACTGCCAGTTTACCCAGCTATATTTCAGCACTCTGGGTTGCCAGTTAATGGAAAACAGTGTAAAAATAGCATAATATGTTCACAAATATTAAAGTAACATGCTGAGTGAACACTGAAACAATGCTGAAGTCAGTTATTCTGCTCTGTGAATGTGTGTTGTGATTATCTGTCTGTGTTTTGCTCTCTATAACCAGCCCACTGCCAGTTTAACCAGTTATATTTTAGTATTTTGGGCAAGGATGTAGATTTGATCTTGACATTGGTGAGGACATACATCTATAAAGCGCATGCATTGAACAGCACAAATTCTGTTTCGTGCTTTTAAAAACATGATTAAAGTGCTTAACAATATGAAATAAACACTTAATAACACAAATAACAATCCCGTCCCATGCTGCAAAAGTCCATTAACATGATTTTACTGCAGTCTGGCTTTGAGGAGATGTGAATGGTGAGGAGTTTAGAGAGGTGTGTGATGCAGTTTAACTGTTTTATTCTCAGTTTTTCTTAATCAAGGAGGCCAAAATCAAAACTGATTTTTAATGAAATGCTCTGCCTTGGTTGATAGTATTTCTGTGAACTAGAAGCAAACTTGACTTCACGGAGCATTACTTGGTATTGAAGTGGGATAAATTATTGGTAGGACATTTCAGTTATAGGTAGGGACGCGTCCTCTCCATCCATGCCAATTCTACGCCCTTGACTTCGGGTTGCCAGTTGATGGAAAACAACGTAAAAATACCATAATATAATAGTGTAATATTAAAAATAGCATAATATGTTTGTAGATATCTAAGAAACATGCTTAGTGGACACTGAAACACAATGCTGAAGTCAGTTATTCTGCGTTGTGAATGTGTGTTGGGAATGTCTGTCTCTGTTTTGCTCTCTATAACCAGCCCACTGCCAGTTTAACCAGTTATATTCCAGCACTCTGGGTTGCCAGATGATGGAAAACAGTGTAAAACTGGCATTATATGTTTGATATATAAAAAAACATGCTATGAGAACACTGAAACACAATGCTGAAGTCAGTTATTCAGCTTTGAGAATGTGTTGGGAATGTCTGTCTCTGTTTGGATCCTTATAACCAGCCCACTGCCATTTATCCATATATATTTGAGCACTCTGGGTTGCCAGCTAATGTAAAACAGCGTAGAAATGGCATTATATGTTTCCAAATATTAAAATAACATGCTAAGAGAACACTGAAACACAATGCTGAAGTCAGTTATTCTGCGTTGTGAATGTGTGTTGGGAATGTCTGTCTGTGTTTTGCTCTCTATAACCAGCCCACTGCCAGTTTACCCCATTATATTCCAGCACTCTGGGTTGCCAGATGATGGAAAACAGTGTAAAACTGGCATTATAAGTTTGATATATAAAAAACATGCTAAGAGAACACTGAAACACAATGGTGAAGTCAGATATTCTGCTTTGTGAATGTGTGTTGGGAATGGGTACCCCATTGTATTTCAGCACTTTAGGTTGCCAGTTGATGGAAAACAGCGTATTTTCCATCAAGTAGACCCCATCATGCAGATTTAGAGTTATAAAAATCCACATAAGGTGTTTTTAATTGGCATACAATACAATTATAAACATCATCTGAGCAGTTTACAGTGTAATGCTGGGTTCAGCACCACGTCCCCCACTCTAGTTCACTCACAGGATGTTTCACACATAAACCTAATTTTACACTGGAATTGAATTAACTAAATTTGCATGGAAGTTATGATTGGGGGGGATTAGCATCAAGTGTGTAGCACTTTTAGCACATCTGCATTGACTTCCTATGTAATCTACTCATGTAAACACACATTCAGCTTGCTCTGTTGTCTGCAATCTGGCAACCTCCAAGTGTGTCAGTCTAGAGCAGGGGTGTCAAACTCGGTTTCTGGAGGGCCGCAGCTCTGCACAGTTTAGTTCCAACCCTGCTCCAACACACTTACCTGCAGGTTTTAAACAAGCCTGAAGGACTCAATTAGTTTGATCAGGTGTGTTTAATTAGGGTTGGAACTAAACTGTGCAGAGCTGCGGCCCTCCAGGAACTGAGTTTGACACCTGTGGTCTGAAGAGAAGAGGCCAGGAGAAAAAAAACCCTCTTCAATATTTTGAATGAATATGTTCTTCAATGTCAATTGTACACGCTGCACAACAAACCCTTCTGATCCAGACTGAAATAGCCTCCTTATGGGAATCAAGTGACACATGGAGCATGAGCATTCAATTAGAGCTTTTACAGTCACCAAAACACAACTTCACTCATCTCTCCGTCCTCTGAAGTCCACACCGCCAATAGACTGAAGCATCTGTAGCTAGACTTGATCTGGAAATTGAGTTGGTGCATTCAAGATGAGCCAAAATTAGTTTAGCAGAAAACCTTGTCCATTTGATGCTTAACTCTGTAGGACCAAACCTGATTAAAAACTGCTCTAAGGAGTAATTGCATCCCAAAAACAGATGCAACACAAACACAACAAGAGTGAACAGAAACAGAAAAAGGAAATCAGCAAGTCTAACAGCACATATAACCATCACTGATTTTATTCTCGCTCTTTATGTCGCCACAGGAGAGAGTTCGGCTATAAACAAACTATGCATCTGTCATTCTCAACATCATGATTTAAAGGGACAGCTCACCCAAAAATTAAAATGTACTCAAAAACAAGTGGCTAAAAAACCAACACGAGCTTCTTTCTTCTGTTGAACACAAAAGAAGATACTTTGAAGAATGTCTAAAACTGCTAACCATTGTGGGAACAACAAAAACCGTTGCTGTTTCTCTTCCAACAGTTTTCAAAATATCATATAATCATCTAAAAGACAATATTTTAAAGAATGTTAGAAAGTTCTTTGCCGCCACATCGTGCATTTTAAAATCATTTAACGCACACAGAGCCGTTGATCAACTCTTAAATCAGGGGATTTTAGCTCCAACTTGCTTCACAATCCTGCAAGGATGTTTCTAGTATAAGCTAGCCCACGCGTGTCTGATTGGGGTTGCAACTAAACTTTGCACCGGCCCTCCAGGGCTGAGTTTGGACACCCCTGCCCTAAAGCAACAACACACAGTCAATATTTTACTTTCTCCACCCGTTTGTAGTGTTCATGCTCGAGTTTAAAGGAGTTCTCAATCATCAGAAGGTGGGTACACTGTGGTCATTAAGAATACTCAGGTAGGCTGTGGCGTTGATGCACAATTGGTACTAATGGACCCAAAGAAAATCTCCCCCACACCATTACACCACCACCACCAGCCTGAACCGCTGATACAAGGCAGGATGATCCATGCTTTCATGTTGTTGAGGCCAAATTCTGACCCGACCATCCGAATGTGTCAGCAGAAATGGAGACTCAGAGCAGCAACGTTTCTCCAATCTTCTATTGTCCAGTTTTGGTGAGCCTGTGTGAATTGTAGCCTCAGTTTCCTGTTTCAGTTTCTCAGTTTGCTGCCATGTCATTGGCTGATTAGAAATTTGCATTAATGAGCCGTTATACCGGTGTACCTAATAAAGTGGCCGGTGAGTGTATGTCTGAGCTTTTAATCCATTTTTATTGCCCCTTTTATATGATTTAAGATGTTTATCGATGGTCTATGTTGTTTGCTTCAATGTTTAGACTTGTTTTTCATGCATCTAAGTGTGTATGTTTTAACATTATACTTTATATATGCATGCAAAGTGCTTTGAGATGCTCCTCTTAAAGGCGAAGTAAAACGTTTGTTATTATTATTATTTTTATTATTATTAGGCAACACTTTATTTTAATGGTGCATTTGAGTATTAGTAGACTGTCTGCTTAATATCTGCTGATACTTCCCCTTCAACAGACTATAAGAAACTTTGAAAGTACATGCCAACTCACACTAATCCCAACCTACCAGTCTACTCATAATCTAATGAGAATTAGTTGGCATGTAGATGCAATGTAACAAACGGACCATCAAAATAAAGTGTGACCTATTATTATTATTATTATTATTATGAAAGATATACAAGAACCTACTGAGAAAATTAATAGGTTGTAAAAATGTGCATGATGGTGATGGAAAATATAAAAATAAATAATTGCATTTACATGAAACTACTGACACTTTTATGAAGCAAAATGGTCATTAATCATGGTGTTTTTCTACCCTCTTGGTCTTTTTACTGTTGTTTTTAATTGTGCTTCATACAAAAATGGATTTGATTTGAGTTAATATCGCTATAAATTAACTTTAAATAAAAAAATGACCTTCTTAAAGGAACAGGTCACTCACAATTACAATTCTGCAATCATTCACAGACGTAAAAGATCGTCGTCAATTGAGTTTTCTTCAAAATATGTGTTCAACAGAAGAAAGAACAGCTATGAAACCACTTTAGGAAGAGTAAAATGAGTGATTTTTCACTTTTGTGATGAACTGTGCCTTTAAAAGTGGGATAGTTTTAAGATTTAGCACGGTGAGTAAAACTCTGGGGTGAACTATACATTTAATCATTGCGCTAAATCTGAACTCTATGCATCTTTCAAACAGACAGTTCACCCAAAAAGTTCACTTGCACTCGCTCAACCTTGATTTGTGTTTACCGGTTTCCAACATTCTTCAAAGTATCTCCTTTCGAGTTCAACAGAAGACTCAAACAGATTTAAAGCAAGTGAAGAGTGAGTAAATGAGTTTTGGTGTGAACTGACCCTTTAAGGAGTGAACAATACACGAGCGTCTGGTTTCCTAGACCAGTGGTTCCCAACCTTTTTCTTGGGGGCCCCCCCCATGAACATATACAAACATTGGAGCCCCCCCACCATATAAATACACACGCACGCACACACATATGTACTGTGTATATATATATATATATATATATATATATATATATATATATATATATATATATATATATATATATATATATATATATATATATATATATTCGTGTGTGTGTGTGTGTTTGTGTAATATTAATATATTGTAATATCTATAAAAAATTATAAAAAAAACTATACAAATATTAATTAATCAGCTTTAACTTTTAACCAAAATTTAGGTAGGCTTTGTCATACTTGCTAATCTTTTTCTTCGCCTCTGAAGAATCACTGCATTTACATTTGTCTGCCATTTTTGTTTTGATTTTGCCTTTACGACACGTTGACAAGCAGATTGCGCGAGTGACCAAAATTTAAATAATTATTTAAAGTTATTTATTTTAATTATTTTCACTATTATGTTGGAATTTTACGCATGTGTTAAGATTATTTTTTATTTTTTGGTACTTAACCCTAACCCATACATATATAATAGTAGGGCTGCTCGATTTTGGGAAAAATCATAATCACGATTATTTTGGTCATAATTGTAATCACGATTATTCAAAACCATTGCCAGTTAAAGTCAAAATTATTAGCGCTCCTGAGATTTTTTTTTTTTATATAAATATTTTCCAAATTATGCTTAACAGAGCAAGGAATTTTAACAGTATTTCCTATAATATTTTTTCTTCTGTTTGTTTTATTTTAGCTAGAATAAAGACAGGTTTAAATATTTTGAAACCAATTTAAGGTCAATATTATTAGCCCCCTTAAGCATTATATATTTTTGATTGTCTGCAGAATAAACTACCGTTATAATGACTTGCCTTATTACCCCAATTAAGCCTTTGAATTGCACTTTAATCTGAATGCTTGTATTTTGAAAAATATCTAGTAAAATATTATGTGCTGTCATTATAGCAAAGACAAAAAGAAATCAGTAATTAGAAATGAGATATCAAAACTATTATGTTCAGAAATAAGTTAATAAAATATTCTTTCCATGAAACAGAAATTGGGCAGGAAAAGGTTTGCTTATATTCAAGAGGGCTAATAATTCTGACTTCAACTGTATACATACAGTTATTTTCCACCCTGCAATGGAAAGAGAAATGAATACAATAGAATAAAAATATGAAACAAACTGTGCTTTAAGCATCTTCACTGTAAGAAAAACACTTTAGCTACAGCAGTCCTTCAGTCAAGAGCAGCGAGGGTTTTCTTGTTATGTTTGTTTAATAATGATAAAACAGGCGGCAGAAGGATTATAGCGCACTGTCTCTTTAACGGTTTCTCTTTCACGTCTTTTGATCCTCAACTCGTTTGTTTATTACACAAATGAGGGTTAATGTAAATAATCACTAAACACCGCGTTTTGACACCTATTTGACCATTAAAGCGTTCACGTTAAGATGACTTTAGATGTCTGCGCTCCTCTGCTCGTCTCAGTGTGTGAATGAGAGTGAATGCTGACCGGCCGCATACTACTGACTGCGTGATCGTGCTGCACACACACATAAGCTCTTTCGCGCTTTTAAGAGCAACACGTGTACAACTGTGGCGAAATATGATGCAATAATCAATTATCTCGATTAATGCTTTTTTATAATCGTTTGAAACCGAAATCTAAATCGGATTTTCGATTAATTGCAAAGCCCTTTATAATAGTGGAGCATTTTTATGCCTTTTTCTACCTCAATACTTATCCTCTCCCGCGCCCCCCCTGTGAACTCTGGCGCCCCCCTTAGGGGGGCGCGGACCCCAGGTTGGGAACCACTGTCCTAGACTCACCCACGACGTAGAGCTCTGCAGAAGTGTGCGCGATGTTGCAGCTGTTTCCCGCGATGCACGTGTAGCTGCCGGTGTCCTCCGTGCTCACGTCATGAATGACCAGAGAGCCGTTGGCCATCTTCTGGAACCTGACGAAGATGCATGCATTGAGTCCAGCAGCAGTGTAGATGATGATGATGATGATATGATGATGATATTGGGTCTGTACCTGCTCTTGCCCGCCTCCAGGAACTTGTCCTTTTTCTTCCACTGGATAAAAGGTGGAGGATCTCCAGTGGCCTGACAGTGAAGTACCGCAGTGTGTCCCTGATATACCGTAGTATTCTCCGGCTTCAGCTTGAACACCACATACACTGAACAAAACACAGAAACACGAGATTCAACAGAGATCTGAGTGAAGATATACACACTTTCTTCACAAAAACTGTGCAAATCTAGTATAAACATGTGATGTGAATTGGGATGCAGCACATGGGTGTGTGTGTGTGTGTGTGTACCTGCAACAGTGAGCTGCACGACGGCTCGGATCTCCCCCTGCTGGTCATTGGTGGCGAGGCAGGTGTAGTTGCCAGCATCTGCTCGGGTCACTGTGGTGAAGTGCAGTGATCCTCTCTGCTGCTCCACCCACACTGCCATATCACTGCCATCTACACACAATCAGACATGCTCAATATCACAGTGCCGTCTGCAGGGGGCGCCAGAGACATGCACACGCTCAATAATACACACTCAATATTACTGCCATCTGCAGGGGGCAGCAGAGACACACACACGCACACACACACACACACACCACTGAAACAGTTTAGTCACACATAATGAAAGGCTTGCTAACATATTACTAACCTTTATTAATGGAGAGTTGATGCTTAACAGAATTTACTAGATGCTAATGCTTAATAAATGATTCATAGTGTAGTTATTACAAAGTGTTACCAAAGGCTTTCTTAAAGAGTTTTCTTAAAGAGTCTTAAAGAGTTCACAAAGTAGATAGATAGATAGATATCCAACAATGTACACTCCCTGGCCACTTTATTAGGTACACTTTACTAGTACCGGGTCGGACCCCTTTTGCCTTCAGAACTGCCTTAATCTGTGGAGGCAGAGATTCAGCAAGCTACTGGAAATATTCCTCAGAGATTTTGCTCCATATTGACATGATAGCATCACACAGTTGCTGCAGATTTGTCGGCTGCACATCCATGATGCCAATCTCCCGTTCCACCACATCCCAAAGCTGCTCTATTGGATTGAGCTCTGGTGACTGTGGAGGCCGTTCATCAGTCATGTTCATCAGTCTGAGATGATTGAGCTTTATGACATGCTGCGTTATCCTGCTGGAAGTAGCCATCAGAAGATGGAGACACTGTGCTCATGAAGGGATGGACATGGTCAGCAGCAATACTCAGGTAGGCTGTGGCGTTGATGCTCAATTGGTACTAATGGACCCAAAGAAAATCTCCCCCACACCATTACACCACCACCACCAGCCTGAACCGCTGATACAAGGCAGGCCAAATTCTGACACTACCATTCGTATGTCGCAGCAGAAATCAAGACTCATCAGTCCAGGCAACGTTTTTCCAATCTTCTATTGTCTATTGATTAAGGCAGTTTTAAAGGCAAAAGAAGGTCCAACCCGGTACTAGTGAGGTGTACCTAATAAAGTGGCCGGTAAGTGTACAGTAACAATCAAGTAAGGATACAAAAAAATAGATTTTTTCTTAATTAAATCTAAAAAAAGTGTGTGAATATCTCCAGCCTCTAATGGTGAAAGTGTATTAATTGTATTGTTTATAATCAGACTCGACTAAAACAGTCTGCAGAAGCACTTTGATTGACATTCTCCCTTTGTATGATGTCATCAGAAGGGGAGAGCCCCGCCCACTAGTAACCGTCTATCCCTCATTAGCATAGAACATCAGTCTTGTTTTTGAATCTGCCACTATGCTGACACACAGGCATCTGTAGCTCCGCCTTCTTTTAAAAATCTAATTTGAATTTAAAGCAACATTCACCAAAATGCCACAACTACGATCAAAGCCTGAAAGGGTCAGCTTCAGAGGGATATAAACGTTATCTGTGTGCTATTTTGAGCTGAAACTTCACACACACACACACACACACACACACACACACACACACACACACACACACACACACACACACACACACTCTAGAGACATCAGAGATGCATTTTGCATGCTGTAAAAGGTGGCATAATAGTTCCTCTGTCTTTCACTTCAGCAGTAAGTTAGTATCTTGTCTGCTGACCTGTCCTCATCCAGTGGATGGTGGGAGTCTGTCGGCCCTTAGCGGAACACTGCAGAAATCCCTCTTTATTGAGCTCCAGGCACTGGTAGGCCTGTGGTGTTGGCGTGAACTTCAGACGCTCTGAAACAAAAACAATAAAAGCAGACACTTATACAGTATTAAACGTCACCATTTTACCCAGAAAACATATTTCTAAAGATGCTGTTGGCTTGAAATTTTCACCAGATCTTGGTAACAACCAAATAAATCCATATATGCCAAGAAAACAAAGCTAATTAGTTTACAGATGAAGTTGTGTGTAATAAAATGAAATGACACAGTGAAAAAGTATTGAACACATGAAGAAAGGGAGGTGTAGAAAGACATGGAAAGCCCAGACAGCAGCTGAAATCTCTCAGTAGTTCTTCAGCAAGCCTCTGCCCTTCCTCAGTGTAAATGAACATCAGCTGCTTCAGTCCAACATCTACATCAGCAGGAGGATGAAGATGAACCCATTTCAGCAAGACAATGAGCCAAAACACAGCCGAGGAGACTCTCAGATGCTTTCAGAGAAAGAAAATCAAGCTGTAGAATGACCCAGCCAATCACCTGATCTCAATCCAATAGAGCAGGGTTTTTCAAAGTCTAAGACAGTGGGCCTCCCTTTTGACACAACTTATCCATTGGCGCCCCCCTCCTCCCAAACACACACACACACACACACACACACACACACACACACACATATATATATATATATATATATATATATATATATATATATATATATATATATATATATATATATATATATATATAAGACACAGACAGATGTCAGACTGTTAACTCACTTTTATCATCATTTGCATGAAAGTGCAATTATTTAGAGTAATAACAAGTATTTTAATATAACGTTTTTAAAATTAGGATGATGGTTCAATATGAATAGAACAGATCCAAGAACTGTCCATCCCAGTCAAAACAGTCGAAGTTTAGCGGGTCTCGTGCTGTCATTAGCCAAAATATTTTGACAAACCACACATAAAGGTCGTGGTTCATCAGCTGGTCCTGTCCACGTAAATCCTAAACTCAAATACTGATCATCATATCGTCGTCTTTTGGGTTTAAGCCCTGAACTTGAAGGCTTTTGTGGCGAGGGGGCGTGGCCGAGAGCCGTGGGAACGGAGTGAGGCCACCGCGTAAGTGGAACTGCGGTGCGCACCTGACTCGGATCCCACGGAAGGAGCTCTGGATCATAAAAGGACGAACAAGGGCAGAGGAAGCCGAGAGAGGACCGGGCCGGACATATTTTACTTTTGCTTTCAGTTTGACGGCAGTCTCCGTAAGGAGCTGCTGTCCGTTTGTTTTGGTTTAGACGGCAACCTCCGTGAGGAGCTGCCGTCACTGTTATTAATAAATCATTTTAAAACTGCGTCGGTTCTCCGCCTCCTTCTTCCCGGCGGCCAAAGGGCTGTGAACTTCATTACAGCTTTGAATCGGGGGGTCTCAGAAACCGACCCATTGTATTAGCAGGCATATACCTGTATTGGCGGGCTTGCCAAACAGAAGCGAATTCACAGCTATGGCCTTCTGGGTAAAAAAGGTTTTCTTATATTTGACGTATTATTATTATTTTTTTTCTTTATTTAATTAAAACGTTTAAATATAATAAAAAATACATATAATAATTAAACTTAATAATTATATTTTTATTGTATTATATTTCTTCCCGCGCCTCCCCTGACATGCTCTGGCGCCCCCCAGGGGAGGCGCGCCTCACACTTTGAAAACCCCTGCAATAGAGAATACAAGATAAAGCTCAGATTTGATAGACGAGACCCACAGAAGCATCAAGATTTAAAACTGTTGAAGTCTGTGAGAAACTGCATGTGCCTTCATTATCCATATGAGAGCACCAAACAGACTTTTATATACAGTATTAAACACATTTCAGCAGCTCAGCACTTTCTCATTCTGTCATTCACCTGTTATCATTACAAAAAGCTCATTGGTTTTGATTTGTTTTATGTTTATGTGTGTATTGTTTGGGGTTTTTACCAAAATCCGGTTCAATTCCATCTCAGCAGCTCCTTTAGAAATGTTACTCCCAGGAAAATACATGACCTGTTCAATACGTGTTCACTCATCAAACTACACCTTTGTTTGTTGTGAATACACACCCTCTAGTGGAGAATGTTACACACTGCGCCTTTAAGACTCAAAAATAAAACAACAAAAGTTCCTCACCAAGCACAAAAACCCTCGCCTGGGCGTTCACTCTTCCTGCCTCCGTTCTGCTCTCGCAGCTGTACATGTGGCCGTCGTACACCTCCACGTTATTTATGCGAAGAGTCCCATTGGAGAAGAGCTTGAAGCGGACGTCCTGTCAAAAACACAGAAGAGTGCATTAAATAATAACAGGAATAAAGAAATACAATTTGAAACAGCATTACTTTATGCGTTTCTTTCTTCTAATAAACTTGATGGAGAGAGAATGTTGAGTAAATATATTTGTTTTCAGGTAAACTATCACTTTAATAAATAATTTAATCAAATAAAAAAATTAAAATAAAATAAATTAAATTAAATATTTTAAGATAAAATAAAATGAAATAAGTAGCTAAATAAAATAAAACAGGTGAACTATCACTTTAATGAAAGACTAAATAAATAAAGTCAATAGTTTCAAACATTCTTCAAAATATCTTCTTTCGTGTTCTTCAGAATAAAGAAACTTATAAAGGTTTAAAATAAACCTGATGGAGAGCAAATGTTGAGTGAAAATTCGTTTTCAAGCAAATTATCACTGATAAATAAATAAATAAATAAACAAATTAAAATACATAAATAATATATGTATTTATTTACTTAAATAAAGGTTATAAATCTTTTTTAAGTTATTTTATTACTACAGAAGTCAATGGTTTCAAAAATTCTTCAAAATATCTTCTTTTGTGTTCTACAAAATAAAATAACTTATAAAAGCTTAATTTAAATAAATAAATACATATATTAATTAAATTAAATTGATTAAATTAATTACATAATTTAAAATAAAAAATAAAATGAAATAAATAGATAAATAAAATAAACAAAACAGGTGAACCATCACTTTAATAAATGACTAAATGAATGACCGACTAAATGAATAACTAGAATAAAGTCAATAGTTTAAAACATTCTTCAAAACATCTTTTGTGTTCTTCAGAATAAAGAAAAGTATAAAGGTTTATACCAAAGCTGACAGACAGTATATAGCGAGTAAATATTTGTTTTCAGGTGAACTATCACTAATAAATCAATCAATCAAATCAATGGTTTCAAACATTCTTCAAAATATCTTCTTTTGTGTTCTTTAGAATACAGAAACTTATAAAGGTTTATAATCAACTTGATGGAGAGAAAATGTTGAGTAAATATTCATTTTAAGGTGAACTATTACTTTAATAATTAAATAAAATAAAAAAATAAATTACAAATAATTAAAATAAAATGAACAAATAAAATGAATTAAATAATTTAAGATAAAATAAAATTAAGTAGCTAAATAAAATAATAAAAAAGGTGAACTATCACTTTAATAAAAGACTAAATAAATAAATAAATAAAGTCAATATTTTCAAACATTCTTCAAAATATCTTCTTTTGCGCTCTTCAGGATACAGAAACTTAAAGGTTTATAAATAAACTTGATGGAGAGAAAATGCTGAGTAAATATTCGTTTTCAGGTGAACTATCACTTTAATAAATAATTTTTAAAATGATTAAAATGAAATGAATTAATTAAATAATTTAAAATAAAATGAAATAAGTAGCGAAATAAAATAAAAACAAAACAGGTGAACCATCACTTTAATAAAAGACTAAATTAGTTAATATATGAAGTCAATAGTTTCAAACATTCCTCAAAATAACTTCTTTGTGTTCTTCAGAATAAACTTATAAGAGTTTATAAATAAACACGATGGAGAGTAAATGTTGAGTAAATATTTTTAGGTGAACTATCACTTTAATAAATAAATAAATATATGAAGTCAATAGTATATCTTTTGTGTCCTACAGAATAAATAAACTCATAAAGGTTTATAAATAAACATGATGGAGAGTAAATTCATTCATTCATTTATTTTTCTTTTCAGCTTAGTCCCTTTATTAATCTGGGGTCGCCACAGCAGAATGAACCGCTAACTTATCCAGCAAGTTTTACGCAGCGGATGCCCTTCCAGCCGCAACCCATCTCTGGGAAAATGGAGAGTAAATGTTGAGTAAAAATTTGTTTTCAAGCAAACAATCACTTGAATAAATCAATCAATAAATAAAATACATAAATAGTTTCAAACATTCTTCAAAATATCTTCTTTTGTGTTCTTCAGAATAAACTTGATGGAGAGTAAATCTTGAGTAAATATTAGTTTTCAGGTGAACTTTCACTTTAATAAGTAAATAAATAGATAAAATGAAGTCAATAGTTTCTTTCTTCAACATTCTTCAAATTATCTTCTTTTGTGTTCTCCAGAATACAGAACCTTATAAAGGTTTATAATAAACTACATCTCAATGAATCTGCAAGTAAATAAAAAGACTCCAGGATGGCATCACGATCTCCGCTGCAGCAGAGGATCAACTTTCCCCCCGCAAGAAGAAATGAGCAGAGCTTTAATTTCAGAGAGACGTGAAAAGCCTCCAGTGGCCTCAGGACAGGGTTCGAGATCGTGTTGCTAATATAATAGTGGCGTGACATCAGTGTGCGCCTCACCTCTGCGCTGATTGGCTGCAAGTTGCGGTACCATGTGACCTGTGGTTCGGGATTGGCTCGCGTGTGGCAGTGCAGGAACCCAGCGCGACCCTCCTCCAGCTGACTGTCCACCGGCTTCTGGACCCACTCCGGCTTGGCTGCGCATCAGGAGAAAACGTTCAGGTAAAGAGTCATGAAACACTAAAGAACCATTTTTGAGATCTTGACAGAAACATACAGTCAAAATTACTCACCCTCCTGTGAATGTTTCAAATATTTCCCGAATGAGCTTAACAGATTCAGGAAATGTTCACAGTATTTCCTATAATATTTTATCTTCTGGTATAAGTCTTATTTGCTAAAACGAAAGCAGTTTTTAATTCTTTAAACACCCTTATAAGGTCAGTATTATTAGCCCCTTTAAACTAAATTTGTTTTTCGACTTTTATAAATGAGAGCCCTGGTCTGGGATTACATATATTAGTCTCTTTAAAAGAACACTCCACATTATTTATGAAAAAAGGTTCATTTTACAGTTCTCCGAGTGTCAAACCGCTGAGTTTTTTTCATTTTATAATCGATTCAGCCGATCTCCGAGTCTGGCGGGAGCACTTTTAGCTTAGCTTAGCATACATCATTGAATCAGATTAGACCGTTAGCATCTCACTCAAAAATGACCAAAGAGCTTTTTATAGTTATACACATGAGCTTCACCATTTATTTAATCAATTCAGCTGATCTCCAGGTCTGGCGGGAGCACTTTTAGCTTAGCTTAGCATACATCATTGAATCGGATTAGACCGTTAGCATCTCACTCAAAAATGACCAAAGAGCTTTTTTATAGTTATATACATGAGCTTCACCATTTATTTAATCGATTCAGCTGATCTCCAGGTCTGGCGGGAGCACTTTTAGCTTAGCTTAGCATAGATCATTGAATCGGATTAGACCATTAGCATCTCACTCAAAAATGACCAAAGAGCTTTTTATAGTTTAACACATGAGCTTCACCATTTATTTAATCGATTCAGCCGATCTCCAGGTCTGGCGGGAGCACTTTTAGCTTAGCTTAGCATACATCATTGAATCAGATTAGACCGTTAGCATCTCACTCAAAAATGACCAAAGAGCTTTTTTATAGTTATACACATGAGCTTCACCATTTATCTAATCGATTCAGCCGATCTCCAGGTCTGGCGGGAGCACTTTTAGCTTAGCTTAGCATACAACATTGAATCGGATTAGACCGTTAGCATCTCACTCAAAAATGACCAAAGATCTCTTCTAGAGTTAAACACATGAGCTTCACCATTTATTTAATCGATTCAGCCGATCTCCAGGTCTGGCGGGAGCACTTTTAGCTTAGCTTAGCATACATCATTGAATCAGATTAGACCGTTAGCATCTCACTCAAAAATGACCAAAGAGCTTTTTTATAGTTATACACATGAGCTTCACCATTTATCTAATCGATTCAGCCGATCTCCAGGTCTGGCGGGAGCACTTTTAGCTTAGCTTAGCATACAACATTGAATCGGATTAGACCGTTAGCATCTCACTCAAAAATGACCAAAGATCTCTTCTAGAGTTAAACACATGAGTTTCACCATTTATTTAATCGATTCAGCTGATCTCCAGGTCTGGCGAGAGCACTTTTAGCTTAGCATAGATCATTGAATCGGATTAGACCGTTAGCATCTCACTCTTAAATTTGCATTAGTGAAAATAACCAATGATTTACTCTTAGCTGCTGACCGAGGGTGCATCTCGCTATTAGTTCTACTCAATCTTAGTGCGGCATTTGACACCACTGACCACAATATCCTCATAAATCGTTTAAAGTCTACAGGTGTCCAGGGACAGGCTCTACAGTGGTTTAAGTCATACTTAACTGACCGTTACCAGTTTGTGAATATTAATGGACAGCCTTCACCAGTCAGCCCAGTAAAGTATGGGGTGCCTCAAGGATCAGTTTTAGGCCCTTTGCTGTTTACTATCTACATGCTGCCACTGGGAGACATTATTAGAAGACATGGGATCAGCTTTCACTGCTATGCAGATGATACTCAATTATATACTTCAACTAAACCTGACGAGACGTCTGAACTGTCTAAACTAACTGAGTGTATTAGAGATGTTCAAGACTGGATGAGCAACAATTTCAGTACTCTACTGATCAGACTTACTGGCCACAGTGACGGTCAGCTCTTGCTTCTTCTGCCCAGCCTTGTTTTGAGCGAAGCATGTATAGATGCCCGAGTCTTCTCCATGCGTGGGGCTGAAGATCAGGTCGTGTCCTTTCTGAAAAACTCTGCCATGGTCTGGGACCCTCTGTCCCGCGCGCTCCCACCACACCTCGGGCTGCGGGTGTCCATAAGGAGCTCGACAGGTGACCCGCTCCAGAGAGTCAGCGCTGAACACACGAGACTGCTTCGCCATCATGTCCTCGATTTCTGAAACAGGTTAAAAAAAAACTACAGTTTTACGGCTGCATGATTAATTTAATCGCAATAACAATATTTCATGATTAGTAAATGAATATTGTTTTTGCCGCTATTTTTAATGGGCTTCGCCATCATGTGCTCGATTGCTGAGAGTTAAATAATGGTTTGTAAAGGGCTGCACGAATAATACTATTTTTATTGTGATAACGATATTTGTGACCCGCGATCATTAAATAAATATCATCACAATTTACATTATAAAACATTATTTTTAAAAGGCTTTGACATCATGTCTTTGATTTCTGAAATAGTCAGAAAACAAAAAAAACGGTGTGAACGTGGCTGCACGATAACCCTATTTTTTTTACGCAATAATGATATTTGTGTCTCGCCATCGTTGCAATTTTACATTATAAAAACAAGTCGTTATTTTTTCCATCATGTCCTCGATTTCTGAAACAATCAAAAAACTGTTTTGTATTGGGTTCCACGATTAATCCTATGTTTTATCATGATAACGATATTTCACGATCAGTAAATAAATATTGTCGAAATGTATGCTAAGCCTTTATTTTTAATGGGCTTCGCTATTCGCGATTACTGAAACAGTGAGAAAACTGGTTCGCATCGGGCTGCACGATTAATAATATTTTTTAAATAACAATATTTCACAATCAGTAAAGGAATATTGTCGCAACTTTACATTATAAGTTGTTATTATTAATAGGTTTCGCCATCATGTCGTCGATTTCTGAAATGGACAAAAAAATAGCTTGCATCAGGCTGCACGATTAATCCTGTTTTATCACGATAACGATATTTCACGATCAGTAAATAAATGTTGTCGCAATTTTACATTATAAAGACCAATCCGTTATTTTAAATGGGCTTTTTTACCATGTCCGTGATTTGCAAAACTGTCGAAAAACTGACTTGCATTGGGCTGCACAATTTACTCGAATTTTTATTGTGATAACATTATTTCACGATCAGCATATATATATATATATTAACAGTCGCGGTTTTATATTATAAAGTCCAAGTCACTGTTTTTACTGTGCTTCGCCATGATGTCCTCGATTTCTGAAACATTAAAAAAAAATTGGTTTGCATAGGGCTGCACAATTAATCCTATTTTTATTTTGATAACAGTATTTGTGACCCAGGATCAGTAAATAAATATCGTCGCAGTTTCATACAATAAAGGCCAAGCCTTTATTTTTAAAGGGTTTCGCTATCATGTCCTCAATTTCTGAAACGGCCAAAAAACAAAAAACTGACGTGAACGGGGCTGCACAATTAATCAGATTTTTTAATCGCAATAATGGTATTTCACGATCGGTAAATATTTTTTTGTCGTGATTTTATATTATAAAGACCAAGCTGTTATTTTTAATAGGTTTCACCATTCCACCATCCTCGATTTCCAAAACGGCCAACAAACAAAAAATTGGTTTGCACTGGGCTGCACGATTAATCCTATTTTTAATCGCAATAACGATAATCTCACAATCAGTAAATAAATATTGTGGTGATTTTATTAATAAAGACCAAGCTGATATTTTAAATGGGCTTTTTCACCATGTCCTCGATGTGCAAAACTGTCGAAAAACTGATTTGCATTGGGCTGCACAATTAATCAAATTTTTTATCGTGATAACAATATTTCATGATCAGTAAATAAACACTGTCACGATTTTATATTATAAAGACCAAGCCAGTTTTTATTATGGGTTTCGCCATGATGTCCTCGATTTCTAAAACAGTCGAAAAAATGGTTTGTTTAGGGCTGCACGATTAAACAGATTTTTATTACGATAACGGTATTTGTGACTACACGATCAGTAAATAAAAATTGTCACGATTTAACATAAGCTGTTATTTTTAAAGGGTTTCAAAATCATGTCCTCGATTTCTGAAACCCCCAAAAAAACATGAAACTGGTTTGCTTAGGGTTGCGCAATTAAACCTACTTTTATCGCTATACCAATATTTCACGACTCGATAAATAAATATTGTCAAAATTTTACATTTTAAAGACCAAGCCTTTATTTTTAATGGGATTCACCATCATGTGCTCGATTTCTGGAACTGATTTGCATTGAGCTGCACGATTAATCCTATTTTATTACGGTATTTATAAGTCACGATCAGAAAATAAATAAATAGTCGCAATTTTATATTTAAATGATGTTATGTCACATGGGTTTCACCATGATGTCCACGATTTCTAAAATGGTCAGAAAACAAAAAAAAAACTGGTGTGAAAAGGTTTCGCAATTAATCCTATTTTTAATCGCGGGAACGATATTGGTTATCGAAGATCAGTAAACAAATATTGTCACTGTTTTACATTATAAAGACCAACAGGTACTTTTAATGGGCTTCACCATCATATCTTCTGAAACAATCAGAAAACAAACAAGTTTGTAGAAGAACTTAATCAAAACATAAGACAAATTTAGCATGAGTTAACGGAGTTATGTTTAGCATTGTGCTTTCTATATTTGAATGATCCAATATTTAATGCTGAGTGTGCCTCACACAGGTGAGTGGGCTTGACAAACCACCTGTAGAAGACACACACTTCTTCTCTCTAGCACTTTAGCATGCACCAGACACTTTCCAACACATCACGGCATCTCTCTATAAAACACTGTGTTTCTGAGTGTGGGCTGTATGAACCTGTGAATGAACTGGTTTTCTTCAACCTTAATCACCTCTTTTGCACAATATTAATCTGTCTCATGTAAAAGTGCTTGTATAGTCTATAAAGGCCTTCTAACATCACTTTCCTTTCTGCAGGATGTTAATGGAGCTGTGTGCTTGTTACCTGCGATCCGCAGCGAGGCTTCAAGTGAGACGGGTGGGCCCCGGGGCCCCTGAGCCACACATTTATACAGGCCTGTGTTTCTCTGCTTCACCTGAGTGATCAACAGAGAGCCATTGCTCAGGATGAACACCCTGAAGATGGAAGAGGAGAAACAACAGTTCAACAAATGTGATCCACATTTCTTTATCTGCCGGAGATTTATACATCATATTAAGATAGACTTTAACTCTGAAAACCGAACTGAGGCAGCTTCCATTCACTAGAACTTCATCTATACTCACCGGCCACTTTATTAGGAACAACTATTCACTCGCGCAAATTTCTAATCAGCCAATCACACAGCAGCAGATCACTGCATTTAGGCATGTAGACATGGTCAAGAGGATCTGCTGCAGTATAGAGCGAGCATCAGAATGGGGAAGAAAGGGGATTTAAGAGACTTTGAACGTGGCATGGTTGTTGCTGCCAGACGGGCTGCTCTGAGTATTTCAGAAACTGCTGATCTACTGGGATTTTCACGCACAACCATCTCTAGGGTTTACAGAGAATGCTCCGACAAAGAGGAAATATCCAGTGAGCGGCAGTTCTGTGGGCGCAAATGTCTTGTTGATGAGGTCAGAGGTCAGAGGAGAATGGCCAGACTGGTTCCAGCTGATAGAAAGGCAACAGTAACTCAAATAAGCACTCGCTACAGCTGAGTACAACTGAGTCTCCATTTCTGCTGACACATTCGGATGCTCGGCTCACAATTTGGCCTCAACAACATGAAAGCATGGATCATCCTGCCTTGTATCAGCGGTTCAGGCTGGTGGTGGTGGTGTAATGGTGTGGGGGAGATTTTCTTTGGCTCCATTAGTACCAATTGAGCATCAACGCCACAGCCTACCTGAGTATTGCTGCTGACCATGTCCATCCCTTTATGAGCACAGTGTCTCCATCTTCTGATGGCTACTTCCAGCAGGATAACGCAGCATGTCATAAAGCTCAATCATCTCAGACTGATGAACATGACTGATGAACGGCCTCCACAGTCACCAGAGCTCAATCCAATAGAGCAGCTTTGGGATGTGGTGGAACGGGAGATTGGCATCATGGATGTGCAGCCGACAAATCTGCAGCAACTGTGTGATGCTATCATGGAGCAAAATCTCTGAGGAATATTTCCAGTAGCTTGCTGAATCTCTGACATGAAGGATTAAGGCAGTTCTGAAGGCAAAAGGGGTCCGACCAGGTACTAGTAAGGTATACCTAATAAAGTGGCCAGTGAGTTTGTTAAGCTGCTTAGTCAAGCTACAATGTAAAATCTCTACAGAAATGAAGATGAATTAAACTGAAGAGTGGGAGAGAGAGTGAGGTTTGAACTCATTGCTATATCAGCTTCTCTGGCTGCTTCATGGCAAGACACCCGATCAAATTGACAACTTTTTCTAAACATCACTTTAATCAATAATTAAATTATACAAGAACAAAAAGGCATCAGCTACAATAAAATAAAATAAAAACTTTACTTTTAATCAAAATTGCACCATTTTTGAAAGATTGACATTTAAAAATATTTCCTTTAAAGTGTCTCAGGATAAAAATAGTCGTCTGACAACATTAAACAGGGCATCCTGCACATCACATGAACAGCAGAGCTGAATAGCCAAGCCTAAAACATCTGTATTGTTGCACCTCTAGTATGTACTCCTATATAGTCTTCTACACTGTGAAAACATCCATAAACTAGCAATTTTACATATTGTGATTCATTTATTTCCATTTATTTCTGCTTCTGAGTTGCATTATGGGATCTTGATCTTTCTTCCAGCCACTTTTAACCTTGAAAAAGTGAATTTCATGAACATTTGTATTAGTATGCAGTGCTATAGTGTCTGTGTTGGTGTTTACATTTACATTGTCATTTAGCAGATGCTTTTATGCAAAGTGACTTACAAATGAGAACAAGGCAGCAACTGGCAGCCAGTGCAAACGGATGAGCAGCGGAGTGACATGTGCTCTTTTAGGTTCATTAAAGACCACTCGTGCTGCTGCGTTCTGGAGCATCTGAAGAGGCTTTATAGAGTTAGCTGAAGCCCGGCTAGTAGAGTTGCAATTGTTGTATTTCACACTACAAACCTCTGGAATAAACTGCAGCACATTTTCTGTTATTTTACAGACTCATTTCTGCAGATATTATTAGTTTTTATACATCATAATTATTATCTTAAACGACTAAAATGTCACTAAACGTCACTTTGTTAAACTGTAGAGTTGAATTTACATCAGAAGTGGACAGAGCAGAGATCAACATCCCATGATGCAATTCACAGCTGTAAATAAACTAAAACACACAAAATATGAACACTGTCCGTTAACATACTCTTACAGTGCAAACTAATTTTACCGGCTCTTGTTGGCCACCAGCTCGTTCTCATGGTACCACTCAACAGCGGGCATCGGCTCGGCTGTGAACTGACAGTGGAAAACAGCTTCTTCATTCTTCATCACCACCAGATCTTCAGGCTTCACCAGCGGCTGAGGGAAACTCTTATCTGCAGAGAGACCAAGGAAAAACCCACACGTTACACAGCGGGAACAACAGAGCTCATTAACCCTAATGTGTGCGTTTGGGGCTGTTTTCATCCACTCTGGGCTGATTTTAAGTCTCAATTTGGCCACAGCTATCTCTGCGTTTCAGCAAACAGGATGAGTTTAGGTTACAAATCTTGTTTTGACACATATTTGGGGAAAATACTTTGAAAAATGTTTAAAAACTCAACAATACACTCAAATTGACTGCCCTTTGGTTATGTTTGGGGCTGTTTTTGCCTCATTGACTTCCATTATAATAGTTTTTGATGCGCTGACAGCATATAATCATGCATTCTTGACTGTTCTCCCTCCAGGAAAAAAGGAGATATTTTGAAAAATGTTGGAAACCTGTGACCAAACATCAGGTATAATTTTGTAAATGTCATTATTAAAATGTAGTTTAATGCTCAACTATTCAATCCCGTTACTGTCATTTATGGAAAATGTTTACCTTTCAATTAATTTAGCCGTCCCAAATTAGCTATTGTGGATAATGAATGTCATTATTTATAATAGTTCATCATCTTCTAAATGTTATTTAACCCTAATGTGTGCTGTTGGGGCCGTTTTCATCCACTCTGGGCTGATTTTAAGTCTCAGTTTGGCCACAAGTTTCTCAGCGTTTCAGCAAACAGGATGAGTTTTGGTGACAAACCTTGTTTTTGACACATATTTGGGGAAAATGCTTTCAAAAATGTTTAAAAACTCAACAATACACTCAAATTGACTCCCCTTTGGTTATGTTTGGGGCTGTTTTTGCCCCATTGACTTCCATTGTAATAGTTTTTGATGCACTAACAGCATATAATCATGCATTCTTAACTGTTCTCCCTCTTGAGAAAAAAGGAGATATTTTGAAAAATGTTGGAAACCTGTTACCAAACATTAGAAAAATATTTACAAAATTATACGTGAATAATTTTAAGTCTTAATTTAGCCAGAGCTTTCTCAGTGTTTCAGCAAACAGGATGAGTTTAGGTTACAAATCTTGTTTTGACACATATTTGGGGAAAATACTTTGAAAAATGTTCAAAAACTCAACAATACACTCAAATTGACTCCCCTTTGGTTATGTTTGGGGCTGTTTTTGCCCCATTGACTTCCATTATAATAGTTTTTGATGCACTGACAGCATATAATCATGCATTCTTGACTGTTCTCCCTCCAGGAAAAAAGGAGATATTTTGAAAAATGTAGAAAACCTGCGACCAAACATCAGGTATAACTCTGTAAATGTTTTTCTAAATGATTTTAAGTCTTAATTTAGCCGGAGCTTTCTCAGTGTTTCAGCAAATGGGATGAGTTTTGGTGACAAATCTTGTTTTAACACATAAATACTTATGAAAAATAAGTATTTAAAAACTTATCTTTGAAAAATGTTTAAAAAGTCAACAATACACTCAAATTGACTCCCCTTTGGTTATGTTTGGGGCTGTTTTTGCCCCATTGACTTCCATTATAATCACTTTTTTATTGCAAAGACAGGACAGCATATAATCATGCATTCTGGTTTATCCTGTGGGGAGGTAAAGCTTGCCATTTGTACTGTTGATCATCAGTATCAGTATTTGCTATATGGAGTATAGACCTTTGTGAACTTAATTGGATATGTCTGAGAAACTCAAAATCCTCCCCTCAGCTTTCAGGACAGAGTAAACACAGGAAGGAGGGGTCAACGCTACGGATTTTTTCTATTGGCCCAATCAGGCCAGTGATTCAGATTTTACTTGAC